>NW_028185038.1:4033074-4042423 GCF_003343005.1 Rhea americana | reverse complement strand
ATTCTGTGATTCTGTGATTCTATGAAACGTAAGGGCTGATTTGTGCCATTTCTGGGTGCACTCTGCCACRTGTGTTCTGCAGCTCACATGGACCCTGGGATCCCAGGTTTCTTGGCCTGCAGGCAGCTGACAGGGAGAAGGGTCTCATGGGGGCCTCATGTCCACTGAGGTCCAGCCACATAATGATGTTTGTATAACTACAAAGTTGTTTGTTGGGCTGTCAAATGTCAAACCTGAATTCTCCATGTAGGCTTCATCTGATCAGAAAACAAAACTGGGTCACTGTTCTGCTTTTTAAATAGCTCTTACACATATCACCCCACATCCCTCAGTTTATCTTTCACATAAAATGAGAAATTTTCTGCTTTTGTCAACTTTCAGAATCAGTTACAGATCTACAAGATCTTCTTCAAAACAGCATGAAAGCTTACAAGCTGTTTGGGGTGTCAGCATCAGTTGTGCTGTTTCTGTACCTTGAGCTCTATTCTTGCAAATTCCCACTGCCTCACTTCCTATCACAGCTGAGATTGTTTGGTGGATGTTAAGACAACTTGGCAATACAGAAAGGACAACTGGCACCTTGTAAAATTAAGCTCCATGCTTCCTGTTTTTTTTTTTTTTTCCCCTCAAAATGCTGTGTGTGATTTGAGTGTGATTGGAGAGATTCTGACTTCCAAAATAATTTCCTCAGCTGGCTGATCTAATGGAAGCAGCTCCCCTTGTAGTGGGCCAGGGCAGGGTGGAGGCGGTTAATGAGGGTTTAACCAAAGACTGTTTTGGCATTTGTGAAGTCTTCTCCCAGCTGACAGTTTTCCTTCCATCTGATTTAAGCTGTGAAGTGGGCATGAGAGTTCAAAGCCCTGTTAATAGTGACACAACGTACCCAGCTGGAGAGAAATAGCTCTCTGAAAGCTGTGAGTCAGTCATCTTTTGCATGCAAGCTCCTCACACATATAAACTCTCTATTCCAGCACACATTTATCCAGCCTTGGTAAAGCCCAACATAAAAGTAAAATCATTCATCATCTGTGATTAAATTAGTGCCCCTATAAAACTTTAATATGCCTTCTGAAAATTAGCCACATTGAAAAATGCTCTCCTAAATATTTCATCAAAGTTTCCCACTGCATTGGCCACATAGCAAATCTTTTTTATTTACAAGGACAATTAAACTAAAGTTTAATTGCAGTGTTTAAAGACAATGCAAGTTCTCATCTGAATTGCCTATTCTGCAGTTGCTCAGAGACTACTTACCACCCCTGCTATCTGACAACTTAGCTGAACTTTTGTACAGAATGTGCTTCAYTGTGTTTTGAAACATACATAATTTCTTATGCAAAGATTCATAATTTGGGGAAGTTATTTGAAGTCATCTAAACAAGAAACTGTGGGAGCAGCAGAGGGACGATTAAAGGCATTTGTGCATTATACAATGCCATTACTGAGGCACGTCAGGCAGTCACTCCGTTTGCAGCATAGACTATGTAGGAGGATATAATTCCTCTCTGTGTGTTGTAATGATCAGGACTCATGGTTTAAAGTTAGGGTAAGGTCTATGACACTGCTCAGTGTAAAGAGAAGGATAAAGTTATTAGTGCAGAAGTATGGTTGTTATCATTAGAATTATTTGCTAAGCATCAATTATATTTTAGGCTTAATATAAGTCATAAAATCACAGTTCCTGCTCTGAACTGTTTATAGACTTGACTGATAGGCAGTTTATCTAACATAAGTGTGGTGGGTCTCTGGCTGTCCTTCACATTCCTGTTGTGGGGTTTGCTCCACCTCAGGCTATTGCCTGGGCATTGACTGAGCCACACACAAGCTCTGCCTTTCATTAGGGAGCAGTGTTTAGTCAGATGGAGCAGAGATTTGGAGCTAGGTCCTTCATATTCTAGGTGAATACCATAAGAAGCAAATTATTGGGCATTTTTAGAACAGGAATGTCAGTTTTCTTACCACATTTTAAAGAATCTTAAATTCATCCCCGTGTGGAAGGGAAATTGCAGTATTATTGACTTGTAGTGATCAATGAGGACTCTGAGTTGGAGAACAAAACTGGATGTGTCTGTGCTATAGCAGTGGGTAAACTAATAAATAGTAAAGAGAGAGCCTGTGGAGGAGGGTGTAGGAACAACGTTTTAGGCTCTCTGTTAAGCTGGTAATGGCAACTAACACCTGTTTTTCTAAAGCAGAATCTTATCTGGAGTATTGCATTTTATTTCAGCCCTCTTAGGAGCTGGCTATTCCTTCAGAAATGACTTTGAAATCCAAAACATTTCCATACTTTTTTTTTGCCTAACCATATATATAAAATCATTACAACTTTGGCTCCCTTTCTGAAAAAGCTGTCTTCTGAAAGCTTCATTATTTGTTATATTTAGTAAAATACAAGTGCTCCCTCAATGTTTCCCTAGACAACTCAGTTATAGAACTTCTATAAGGAGAAGAACTTTTTAATATTTTCATATAAATAAATAGGTTCCTTAGACCAGTCGTGTTTCCACAGGTATCACTATTTCCAGTGTTACAGGAAAGAAAGGCTCTCTGTTAAAAGATGAAAGGATATTAGCATACGTGACAGATGAGCACTTACAGTCTTAGGTGAGAAGTCAGGAAAATGACTGAGCATCTACAACACGTGACATGAAGAAGAGAGTTTGGTGTAGATATGCCATATTTAAACATCAAACTAAACTCATGCAGGACTGAGTTCAATCTTCTAATCCACAGCAATGTCTGAGAGACCCTAAAGACCCACCTGTTATCAAGTCCACTTAACAAAAATGTCTGCAGTCAAGAAGATATTGCAAATCAGCCATTGCAGATCATTCAAATTTACAAGTTCCCAAAGCACTTCTCTCCCAAAGCACAAGTTCTTCAGGCAAGAGTGACACAGATGGATACCATGTGTTTCAAAACATTATTTTTAGAGGTTTGGCTAGCTTACATCAGCCCAGCTCTTGACTGCTGCTGTCCAGGCCTCTCCCTAGTTGTGTATTTCCTCCTTCTCCCCTGCACTCAAATTTGTGTAATTATGTAGCAAGTTGGTTTGGAGAGCTGCTCTGGTTAAAGGTCTAATGCTACCAAAAGATTGCTAGATCAGCGAGGAAAATTGGCCCCCTGAACCAGCTCACTGAACAACTGCAGGAATGTCAGTCACACAAGAGAGGGCAGGTACCCACGCCATGGAGGAAGGCACGTAGCTCAGCCAAGATGGGTGTTGGCTGCCAGCAGTCCACACGTCCAAGTGGGACCTCTGCATCCTTCCACCCACAACTTCAAATATACTCCAGATTGAAGTGTCCGAGAACCATGTAAAACAACATAGCCTTGCCTAAGAGCTATCTGACAGATGATGAAGCATCATCATAACCGTGCATTAGAGCTCCACAAGGCTGCATACGGGGCACTTCTTACATTAGCATGTAGAGCACTSCTTCCCTGGCTACGGAATAATTATGCTGCTGACCGTCCAATTGCTGCTTGCTGGAGAAGCGTTAAACTATTTCAGCAATGTTTGTGATAACATCTGCCAGGCACAATTCAACTCAATCTCTTTTAATGATTCATTTTCACAAATTGTACATCTATTGTAACTGTACCCTAGTCACTTCAGAGTCAGGAAATTTAACATTTTGTGCTTCTTACATTGACATGGTAAATGTGAGGTGGGGAATACTGCATGCATTCAAGGAGAGTTCTTACCAGAACACTAACATACTTGCATGGGAAATGATCCAGGTTATTTACAGTATAATTAAAGGAAGAATATGTATTTGTAATTCTTCGCTTACATCAATAATCTTTTTGATAAGTAAATATGTAATGCTTAAGTGCTATTATTTAAAATCTATTTAAAGGGAGAGAGCATCATCATTAAGTACACAATTACAAATTTGTAATTATAGAAAAATCTAGGCAAAGTCTAGACACAGATATCTTCAAAAACCCTCGTTAGAAGTTGCCCTCTCAGGTAGAACAAATAACTTAAATTTCTGTCCTTGCCTCATAGACTAACAGGGAGCCTTTGAGTGGCCAGCAAACGCTGTGTACTCCCCAGCAATGCCACAGACGAGGTTTTCAGGAGCCACGGAAGGACCACGGCACATGAGAGTGAAAGATACCCACTCTTCCCCAGCTGTCTTGTCTCAGGTCTCTGCTTTGTTTAAATTGTCAGGGTCAAAATTTTTTCTCCCCAAGGCAGATGCTGAAGGCGAACAGTGGTGCTTGGGAACAGTTAATTGGGATAGCAATGTCGGCTGCCAGACTGCACTTCACCGTATGACTCTGAAAGGCTCCTCTAACCTCTTTTCTTCACTAACATTTGGTATGTGTTTAGTACAAACATACTGGTGTATATTAGTACACAATTTATTGGTGTACTAATTAAAAATCTATTTTAATAGATTTTAAAGCTATTTAAACCTGAAAATTGGACTTCAGACACTTTTTTAAAAATAATGTTTAAATGCTGAATAGATGTAAGAAGATTCCCAGACTAAAAGACATTAGCTGCTCTCCTAAACCTTCCAATGATTTCTGATACTTCTTTGAAGCATTTTGTCCATCCAGGGCTGCTGTTTGCAAGGAAGCAGGAATAAAGAACATAAATAAAGTCCGTGCTGCGTGCTTTGCATCCTTAGCTGGAAGCTATTGCTCTGGCACAAAGAATCAGTCTGAGTTCTCTAGATAATGTCCCAGAAAGCTGTATGTGTGACTAATGGTAACAAATGTGCTCACTCCCACAAGTTTGTAGAGCACAGAATTCATGTAAGCTTTCATATACAATTGTAAATGATTGATTTTTATGCAAACTTTCTCAGCTTCTAACTGTGCTTCTTCAATTAGTCCTGAAAAAGGTATCAAATATTTGTTCTTATGTCACAAGTGTTCAGTCCAGATATAAAACTTTTAAATGTTTATTGAGAAGAAAGTCTTATTTACTGTATACTTTTCAAGGCTGATCTAGCAGAGCTGTTCTGATTCCTGCCACTTCTGCAGAATAAAGCTCAATTAAGCTAAAGAAAAACACAGCAGAATTGTTGCTCTGAGGGGAACGTCTGAAGTGCAGCAGAAGATGGTGTGTTCCCAGAAATGAACATTCATAGATTTCTTTTTTGTAGGACAGCCACTTGTGAAAACTGGGCCATTGCTTTTATGTACATAATATAAGACACTTTCCAAGTAATGGGCATTAGACAAAAAAAAAGTCCCATAAATATTTAAATGGAAGACAAGTAGCTGTGCCAAGCTGTAGGCTGGAGAGAAGCAGCAGCCCCAGCAGCTGATGCTGGCAGAGCCAGGTGACATCCTGGGAAGCCGAGACGTGTGGGACCCTGCGCAGATGCCCCGCGGGATGGCAAAGCAGTGCTTCGCTCCCAGAAACCTTGCTGCCATGAGACCCAGCACTCCGCAATGCGTGAGGCTGGGCTGGTGGCCGGGGCTCCTCCAGCCCTACAGCCTTCCCCATGTCACTGTCCGTCTGTCCGTCCATCAGCGGGAAYGGGCATCGCCATGTGACGGGATGATCCCGGCATGGCAGCAGCAGCTCTGGAGAGCGGGCACAGCGACGYGCACAGCAGTTGGATGTTCCCCACCAGCTACTTCAGTTCCCTGGTGCCTCTCTGGAGCTAGCAAAAGAGCATTACTTCATCATCTAAAATGCCAAGCAAATACGCTTTAATTTGATTCAGTGTCAGATCATAATATTGATTAAAGTGGGAAGATGGCCTGGCTTCTCTGTGCATTCAGGCAAGTCATACTTGGATGAAGAGGAGTCATTTGCAGCTACCCAGGGGAAAATAATTTAACTATAAATAATGTTTGCCAAAATACATTACCTGACATTATAGACAGTGGATATAAATTAATACCATGATTACCTTTTTTAAATCTGATAAGTTATCCAAGGTTTGCTGTGAGGTTTCCACTACGCTTTATCTGTATAAATGAGCTCAAAGATATACAGCCCATGCCCAGGTCTTTGTAGCTAAGAAAATGTCCCTAAAATCTAGTCACAGGATATGCCTTAACATTTTTTTTCATTATTTTCCTTTCTAGACTATATTTAGGAATATGTAYGAAGTAGAACTAAATTCTTTTGCTCTCATTTTAAGTGACAGCAATTTTGTGAAGTTACTACTGATACACTTTAAAACAAAGCTCTGGAAATGATGGGTTGCTGGGAAGAGACAGGTTGCTCCCACACACTATTAACAACCAAAACAGGTAAATTCTCAGAACTGGTCTTACGGGAATAAAAAATTTCCTCTGWTGTCACAACTATACATTCTGAAGTGAGTTTTAATCACACATTTTTACAATGTTTTTCAGGAAGTTTAAGGAAGCAGAGAGAGAAGAGTAAGGGACATTATACACTACAGGAAGGTTAAATACTTGTGATACTTATCTGCAGTGCAGTTACAGGAGTATCTACTAGAGAGTTATCCTTTCTCCCAAAGGAGGATTAAGGTCAAAGCTAAAGTTATCACTTGTTGCCTACAGATTTTACCAACTAGATTTGGACAACATCAAATGGAGTTGATCCTGACAAATTTCAACTTGATTTCAGTGAAGTTTCTGTGAGCAAAATCAGACTCAAAATGCAAATATATACCTATGTATATACTGTACACACATACATGTTTATCTATACATATATATATATGTATATATTGTACACACATACATGTTTATCTATACACACACATATATATATATATATACACACACACACACACACACACACACACACATATATGCACACACACAGGGTGCTATTAATCTAGTGACTAGAGGTAAGTGCTAGGTAAAACAGACTGTAATATATGTAATTGACAAACATGGAATCTAACAAAATTTCTTAAAGTTTTCCAGGTTATGTTAGGACATATACAAATAAAAAAGAAAAGCAGTGTTACACTGAAAAAAACCCAATACATTCTTTTACTTCCTATACATTGAATATCGACAGTTTGTTCATCTCTGAAAATCTTGTCTCCAAGAATCTTACAAATGAAGGACTGTAAYCAGATCTTGATACAGTATATATGAGAAGTGAGTGACATGGCTAAGTAACAGTAAGGTATCATCTTTACTGACTGAAATTTCTTTATTATGAGGAGTGCTACATACAATTATTTCTTGTTTTCTGTGTTAATGTTAAGTATTCACCTGTTCTTTACAGTTTGTTTCTCTGACCCAATTTTTTTAACAGCAGCTAACACTTCAAAATGTGTTCACAAACACTTCAGAAATAAAGTAAGCAAACAGTCTATTTGCACACATGTCCATTTTCTTCAAGTATGCAGCATCCTTCAACATTGGTTTTACAGGTCAACATGGGCTATGTCTTCAGTTTGTTTTGATTTATTAATTAGTCTCATATTTTTTTCTAGAAACCAAGATATACTTTCAATTTTTGATAGACTGTGTCAGATAAAACCTGAAAAAACSCTCAAGTATTTCCTTAGTTCATTTCTTTTGATTTAAATTAAATGTAATTTAAATAGCATTTAAAATTAAGGTGTGCAACTGGCTGGGTGTAGGTCATGATTCATAAGCCTTTCATGAACAGCAGGGAAATAATAGCTAYTCTGATTGCTATTGCATATATTTTTGGCTTTAAAAACCCATCTACCGTGTCAGTTAATAGTAACTATTTGTGCCAAAAACAACTGTCACTTTTTCATTTTTAATTGCTGCATCTGTTATCCCATTTAATCTTGGCACAATAACACAATGGGACACTGCCAAAAATAACCCCACAAATTATTTCCAGGCTCATGAAGAAACTGCCGGTGGATTTGCAGAGACAGACAACAGACCCGCAGAAGGGTCTGAAACGGTAAGCAATGTTTTCCCACGCACATGCTACCGTGGCTACTGGGTTGCCAGATGCTCATCGAAGTAAATGTGCCTTGGTGGCATCTGCAGCTCCCAGCCTGGCACAYGGGCTGGGAGCGTCCTGCTGACTGCCCTGGGGACCAGCCCGCAGAGCCCACCCCAGCCGGCCGAGCTTGGACGGGCACCGGTGAAATGCCAGGTCCACGGTCGGGCCACAGCGCTGGTGGTACCCAGCCAGCCCGAAGTGCTAATGACACCTAAGGTCAAGGGAGCTCCCAGTTCCTGYCTGTCATCCTGGTGCTTGGTTTGGGATGGAAGCATGAGGCCTGGGCACAGTGGGCCTGGAGGCAGTAGTGGCCATGGGCTCCTTCCTTCTTGCTCCTCTGATGAAAGCACCAGCTCAGGAAGGCATCATGGAGGTGAGAGGTGACTTCACTCCTCTCCAGCTCTGCTCAGAACAAGGTAATGGATGTATTTTTGGAAGGGGTCACATCATCAAGTGTRAAAGGCCCATTCAGATGATGCTTACTTTGCATGTATGGGGAGGCAGGCTAGAAGGGCTTGCAGGAAACGAGGTAGTGCTGATAGTCCACCCCTTCCCCAAGATCAAGCCAGTCATTGACCATGAAAGGGTGGAGGGAAATGTCGCCTTTCTCTGATCCATTGCACGAGAATCTCCAGTCAACAGCCAAAGGTAGGGAGAGAAGTGCAGATCCTTGGATGAGCATCACAGGTGCATGCAGCAGTTGATAGTAAGGCAATGTTGAAAGGCTACACGTCAAAGCAAGGTGAGAACGTGCCTCACCAGCGACATACTTACTGTATATATGGCGTCCTGTTCATGGTTGAACTGGCAAGCAAAATAAACTGCACAGTTTCTGCAGAGAGGCTAAGTAGGAGAGAAAATAATTTACAATGAAGAAGGTGAAGTTAAGTGCACTCCTTTGATTTCTATATCATGCTGCTACTGAAGCTCTTTCTTTTTAAAAAAGTTTAGGAAACCTTTTCCTTTGGACTTCATCATATGAAAATACAGCAATGTACATGTCAAATGTAATGTCTGTATTTCCTGGAAAGCTGAAATGTATTCTGACAGAGTAAATAGAGAAAGAACTGTAAAACTTTCTCAGTATAGTTTAGTTTAAGGTWGTTGCTGGATCCTCCTTAGGTTTTTCTGTCATTTTAAATGAAAACATTCGTAGACTAATTTATGATACTAGCTTGTTGTTTTAGTTTACTTTGGGGTTTTTAGAAGTCAATAAAATCATCCTGCAAGTCTCAGTACATTTGTTTACAGAAAGATAGGCTGTAAATTCAGATTTCTAGCTTAATACTTTAAGATCACTGTCTGGAATTGCTCAGTTACGCCTCCTAAGCATATTCTTCTTGCTGGAAACTTCAATAAAGTTCACAAATTTATCCTCATATGTCAAGTATATAAGATAAAATGTTTATTTTCTCTCCTTTTAGGGTAATAAATTCCATGGAGAATGATGGAAGC
>NW_028185038.1:3974061-4032907 GCF_003343005.1 Rhea americana | reverse complement strand
GACAATTTAAAGGTAAAAGCTTTGAGAGTTGTGCCTTCGTTTAATCTTCATGTAAGTCTCTTCATGCTGAAGCCAGCTGAATTATATGCTCATATTCCCCACACGAGCAACACAGCTGTATCTTTTGCTGAGTAGCGAACTGTAAGTAAGCTGATGTTGTATTTGAATGGGCTGTTGTAAGGTGGCAACACCACAGGAAAATAAAACATTCACCAGCAACTGAGACTAGTATGTCTGGCCCAATCTTGTTTTTATAAATATTCTCTACAAATTCTTGGCTTGAGCTACAGCAATTTGAAAGCTGCATTTTCTATTCATCAAATGAAATTATCAGAAGGAAACTACTGCAGACAAAAACATCACTTGAGATGCTGATGAGTGCATTTCTGGCATTTAGGGAGCATTTCAATCAGCAGTGAAAGTATATCCCTTCAGAACACATTAGAGGAGAGATTACAAAACTCCCCTACCATGTCATACCAAGAAGACAACTAATATGTATTGGATTATCTTTGAGAGTATCAGCAATAATGTTATGGACCAGAGATTAAATAGAAAAATGTATTTAATAAAAGCCAGAGATTGAGTTACCTTCAAGAGAGAGAACCTCTTAAGTTCCTCTTAAAAGTGAGGACATATTACAGAAAGAAGATGCTCAAAAGATCATTTTTGAGTAAGCTGCAGTGAATATCTGCTCCATTGTGCAGTACGTAATGGGAAATGTTTTTAATAAACAAAGTCCTTTTGCTCAGGTGCGCTATTTCCTGGTGTTTGGTATGCTGGGCCTGGACACATATCCAAAATCCTGCCTGTTTCCACAGGAATGTAAAAAGAGTCCACATGATCTTCTACCTTTGCCATGTCAAGCAATGCCTGTCCTGACTTCCAGGAGAGGACATGGAGAAACGAAGAGGATTGTGGAGTATTTTGCAGTGATGCTGCCTGACTATAGCTATTTTCCTTCACTAGGCAACTCCTTTTCTAAGTTACTACATTTTGTTGATGCATTTCCAAAATGCTGTTCCTGCCTAAATTTGCTTGCTGTTGTGACTGCTGCGTCCTTTCTTCCCYGTGGTGAGGCTGTTTGATCCACTACTCCAACAGTTCAAGCTGGAGCATCCCTTGTAGCGTCCAAGTTGAAAGCACACCTGCCTACAGAAAGGTCCTTCCCTAGGTCTTATTCCACCTCTGCAAGTTGAGCTTTTTGCTGTTGTTTATCTAGTTTATTTAAGATGTCGTCTTCCTCCATTGTTGTTCTAGAGCTGTAAACAGTTCCTAATCCTAACCCAGTTCCTACACTGGAAAAAGCAAGAAGGAACAAGACTTTTAAACTGCAGGTGGTTTTTGTGGCCTCTGTGGAGCTGACCAGGTAGCCCAGACCGGTGGGTCCTTCTGCAACAAGACATTAACTATGACTCTGAAAGAAGCCAACACTTAGAAATTAAAAGCATTAATAAACAACAGAGAAAGCAGGAGATTCTTACATACTTGACGGCCAAGATAAATCTCTATTTAGGCTGGAGTCTTCTATCATGAGCCTCTACTGATTACCGATTTCATTAACAGATATTTTTCTTGTTGATGTTTTCCACATTTTATCCAATGTGAAAGACATTAATCCAGAAGGGATGACTAAAAAAGAAAAGCTAACTAATGGACTGAGGAATAGAAAAGCAAATATTTTAACTTTAAAATGTTTCAAGAAATTCTGCACTCAGAAGCTCAAATGACCCTTAAAATGCAAAACTTCTGTTGTGTCCTTATCAAGGATCTATAATATAAATATTCTGATAGGTTGGCATTTATTTTGCTGGGAGCGGGAGTATGGTGGACATAAATATACAACCTAATATCATATCTGTCATAGTGTAACAGTACTGAATGTTGTAAATACAAACTCATACAGCATACTTCTGATCTTTTCACCTCCTCAGCTTCATGGTTTCCGTCAGAAATCAGTAATGCTTGCTAGATTGGATTAGCCCAGAAATACAGACATCTTATCTTTTGCATTATTCCACCTGTAAGTTTTCTTTGTTTACATTTTTTTTATGAGTTGTTTGAATGAGTGTCACTTTGGCTTCCAGCCGTGAAAGCACAGGCGTGCTTTCACTCCAAGACAATGTCACTGTTCATCCAAGCAGCCAAATAGTCTCTGGTAAATCAGGATCATCTCACCACAAGTGTTTGCACAAATCACACTCTTTTCCCCAGCAGCGGATGGCAACAAAAACAGGATGAAGAGCTTTGAAGTTTCTTGTAACAGAAAGAGCTGATGGGCAAATTTTTTGATGAAGTATTTCATTTTCTCAGAAAATGCTGGTGTTTGAAACATCAACATTTCCATGTGTTATCCATCAGACCAGAAAAGAGCTCCACATTATGCAGGGTGGAATAGCTACCACAGAAGAGCTGCTTAATATTACTGCTAGCAAAAAATAATTGAAAGGCTAGTGCTGCAAGATACCAGTCTGACTAAGCTGTAATACTACTAATAAGAAGAGATTTCAATCAAATCTTAGGGACAGCTGGAATACAGTGCCGTTGGACTACACAACTTGTCCAAGCTCCTTCCGCAGTCAGGAACTCTTCTCTTCTCTTCTGTTCATCATCTGAGGAACAGAAGGCTATTGACTTGTCTGAAATGTACTTGCAAAAACAAAATTAAAAAAACCACTTGTCACTAGTCCAGTGCAAGATATAAAAACTTGGGAAGCCAGTTGTGATTCAGATTGTCACTGAGAGTCCCATGTGGCTCAAGCCCCTGTGACTCTTGGGGAGAAAATTCACTCTAGGAACTAGAATACAAAAGCCGGGTGACCCTCTTGTTCTCATGCATGCTCAGAGGCAGCCAGAGATTTGTATGAATATGGAGTATGTGCAGCTGCTCAGAGAAGCACGCATAATGCAGCACACCCAGGTTTTGAGCACATTATGTTAAAGTGAGCAGGATGAAACATCTGCATTGCATGGGAAAGGTGAGGAAGGCAGCATCTTAGTGTGCTCTGTAAGATTTCTGGAGTTTTAGAATACTGGAATCTGTTGAGAAACTGAATTTTATGAGAGTCTGGTAAGCTTGAATGTTGTCAGTGAAAAAAAAATTAGAACAAAACAGCCAGTTTCTATGCCTCAGAGTCACAAAAAAAGGCTTGTCAAATTCTAAATGATGTACTTTAAAGCATTTGTAGTAGAAGAAGCTCTTAAGAGGAAAAGTTGACCAAATACAGAGGGAATATATGGGAATGGAAGGTGCACATATTTCTGTCAAACAGAAACAATTTGTCTCTGTTACAGCAGTCTTGCATTTTGTTTGGAATGACGGATTAAAACCATGTTAAAAATCATGATTTCTAAACTGATGGCTATGTAGCACTTCTGCTGTTGCATGTATGTAAACAATAGGGAATACCAACATCAATAAAAAGAATTTTATTTCCCTGTTCTTCTTAACAAGAAGATCTTCACTAGAACAATAACAAATGGTAAAGCTGTTCTTCCTCCTGTTAGCATATTGAGCCTTCCTTTTCCCATGTTACTTAGAAATCTGATCAGAGAATCACAGAATCACAGAACCCAAGGAGAAAGGGTAAATTTAAATTACTCTTAAAGCTGAATTTCATAGAATCATGGAATCACAGAATCACAGAATCCGTAAGGTTGGAAGGGACCTCTGGAGATCATCTAGTCCAACCCCCCTGCTCAGCAGGGTCACCTACAGCATGTTAGACAGGGTTGCATCCAGGCGGGCCTTGAAGATCTCCAGAGAAGGAGACTCCACAACCTCTCTGGACAATGCCATGTTTTAATTTGTTTATGTTTGATGGGATGCAATGTAGCCCTTGACTGCTACTGGGAGAGATGCACTTCAATACAAATCAAAGAAAAGCTGGTTTTGCAATGCTTATTTTTGATTTGAAACCATAGGCTTAACTAAAGCAAACCAACAGCAGGAGGTGTAGCTTTCAGCCTGCCTTGGAGTGTGCATCTCATCCAGAGTACTCAGCTGAGCATCCAAATCAGATTGTGTGTGTCACCACTAGAATGAAAGCAGCCAGAAAGTAGCAGACATTTCACAGCAATCCAGACAGTTTGTTTTAGAAATAAGATATGTATATTTGAACATGCATTCAAAAGATCTGGAATTAGCTATGGTTCAGTTAAACGTCAATAAACTAGGTCCCCAGCCAAAGCTGCTCTGTTTTCTTTGGCTTACAGCAGAAAGATTGCCATTTCCAAATGCAGATGGCCCTTCTGGATATCTCTTTTCTTCTTTTCATCCATCTCTTAGAGTAAAATACCACTTTGAACCTGCACAGGACTCCAGAAACAGACACTGAGAAGGGGAGCGGTGCTGGAGGGGAGGGAGGGAGGCATTCGAGTGCCGAACTGTGCACACCCTGACCAGGCGCGTGGGCTGGTTGCCCTAAGCCCTCCACACAGCCAGCTGGCAGGCTATGGACTGGGCAGGGCACAGCACGAGCCTCACCTCGGTCTCCTGAACACTTCTGTGATGGGACTGCTCCTTCCCCAGTGACCGCAGCAGGAGCCTTCCAAGACTGACTCTCCGTTTCCATCTCTGTATTTGGAGCCTAAAGACAGACAGCACGAAAACTCCTTTAGCAACACAAGATTGACTTCTTTTAGAAAAGTGAAGGAAATCTATGCAAGTAGATTTTTTTTTCTGACCTATTTCTCTTGACAGCTTACTGTCTATCATTGTATTTTCAAACCAGTGCCTGGGGTCTTGGCTGTGCTATTCCCATCTGAGTCGACGGAGAAGACGGAGCAGCTTTTTGGAAGCGAAGCAGCTCAAGTGTCAACATCAACAGAGACTTAATTTGTTAGTCTGTATAAACTGTCTAATGCTATTGAAAGCTCACTTCTTTGGCAAAACCTACAGACAGTGGGCATCCTGGTAAAGCAATGTAATTAAAAAATAGGTGTCATCTACTTTTCTCTTTTCCACCCAGCGATTTTGTGTGTTTCCCCTGGTCAAGGGAAGGCCTTGAGTTGCTTCCCGGTGAGGGGCAAGATGCTGGGCCAAATAGATACCATCCTCAGAGCTCTTGGATCAAGGCCAGGAAGGACTTGACCCCTGGCCCAGCATTTTTGCACGTTCCCCATGTGGCACTGGGGTGGTGCCTTTTCCCACGCTGTCAGTCCCTTGCAGGAGGTGCCCTCACAGCTGGAGCTGGAGCTCGGGACCTCACATATCCCCACGAGCCGAGGGAGGAGAATTCACTCTCATGCCAGGGCAGCGACACCTGCCTGGTGGCAGTGCGGGATCTTACCTCATATTTTTGGATGGTTTGAGGAGGAGTCAGCCCTTCTCAGAAGCTGAACACTCAATAGGAAGAATATTAAAGCAAAAACCAAACTCCTCTCTCCATCTTTAATGCAAATGCAAAATCAGGGTTCTTTGCTACTGTTTCCCACCTTGCTTATGCATCCTCCTCAAAGCAGAGTCTATTTTTCTCCACTTCATGCTTTTAAAAATAGCCCTCAGAATGTGACTTTTAAGTGTTGTAGAGAGGATGACACAATGCAATACAAGGCATTTTTTTTCACTCTGTCTTGCAGATGATTAAAATAGAAGATCCAAAGTGCTACTTACTATAATTTTAATCTGCTACACAATGACTATTTATCACTCTTCCCCCAAAGTAAATTACAGGCTTTGATACTAAAATAGTGAATCAATTTGTAGAAGTACTAATGTCATTGATAACTTTGCTATGTTCTAACGCAGCTAGGTTTATTTAGTATACACTAATATAGGCTCCCAGTTACTAGGCAGCATTCATATGTGAGGTATTTCTTTGTTATTCTACATCAGAAATACAATTTTTAGAGTTCTCCAAACATTATTTTGGAATCCTGAGGCTATAGGCAAATTCTTTATTATTTTGAGGAAGGCATACTCTGTAGAAGATGAAAAAAAATACTTCAGCAAAGCTTTAGCATGCACTATAGTAATGAGAAATTATAGTTTTGAAAGAAAAATAAAAATGAAAACACAATTATTGTTAAAGTATAGAAGTATATATGGTTTCTTTTTGCACTATGATTGGTACTAGAATTAGGCATGGCATAAGACCTTGCAATGAAATAGATAAATTAGAATAGATAAGGTTTGGGCCTAGCAATATCCTGTAAATCCTTACAGGTCAGCATTCAACAAACTGATGATGATGATACATGAATGGAGTAAAAATGAAAGTGACATTCTAGATCCTGTAACATTAACAGTGAAATTTTATGACTTGATTGATCACTAAGCATGCCATCATCAGCCTCAATTACAATAATTTTACTCTGGTCAGGAGGATTTAAATCTGAGTGATTTTAACTATCAAAAATGGGCATGCTTGCAACTTACTGCTATAGAAAATTTAATTAAAGCTGCATGGTTTGAATAAGACTATAATTTTCAAAGTATCTTGTTTTGTTTTAAATTCCATGGGATGAGAAGATTCTTTCTTCCCAAGATGTTTAGTTATTACTTGTAAGAGACTGATATTTTCAGAATAGGTTCTGAACCATTGATATGTCCAATCTATCAAAGGAGGAATAAAACCCAAGGAGAAAGGGTAAATTTAAATTACTCTTGAAGCTGAATTTCATAGAATCACAGAATCACAGAATGGGTAAGGTTGGAAGGGACCTCTGGAGATCATCTAGTCCAAACTCACTGCTCACCAGGGTCACCTGCAGCATGGTAGACAGGGTTGCATACAGGTGGGCCTTGAAGATCTCCAGAGAAGGAGACTCCACAACCTCTCTGGGCAACCTGTGCCAGTGCTCCGTCACTCTCACAGGGAAGAAATTCCCCCTCACGGTCAGGCGGAACTTCCTGTGCTTCAATTTCTGCCCATTGCCTCTTGTCCTGTCACACGGAACAACTGAAAAGAGTTTGTCCCCATCCCCTTGACACCCTCCCTTCAGGTACTTATACACATTGAGAAGATCCCCCCTAAGTCTTCTCTTCCCCAGGCTAAACAGGCCCAGCTCTCACAGCCATTCCTCATAGGGCAGGTGCTCCAGCCCTGGTAGTCTTTGTAGCCCTACGCTGGACTCTCCCCAGTAGCTCCATGTCTCTCTTGTACTGGGGAGCCCAGAGCTGGACACAGGACTTGAGATGAGGCCTCCCCAGGGCTGAGTAGAGGGGCAGGATCACCTCTCTCCACCTGCTGGTAACACTCTTCCTAATGCACCCCAGGAGACCATTGGCCTTCCTGGCCTCAAGGGCACATTGCTGGCTCATGGTCAGCTTGTCATCCACCAGCACTCCCAGGTCCTTCTCYGCAGAGCTGCTTTCCAGAAGGTCAGCCCCCAGCTTGTACTGGTGCCTGGGGTTATTTTTCCCTAGGTGCAGGACTCTGCACTTGCCCTTGTTGAACCTCATGAGGTTCCAGGGAATGTGGTATATATTAAGAAATTTATTTTAAAAAAATCCAGAAATCTTTTGGAAAACACTTAGGTCATCAGCTATTCTCTTTCCCTGGATTCTGACTGCAAGAACATGACAGACTTATTTTCTTTGCATCTTGTTGAATTAACATGCCTTCAGAGGAGCAGAGGTAGTGGCAGCAAGGCCCACCCCGACACTCACTGAATTCCAATAAGCATCTCCTGTCTGTACACAGACAGGCTTTCTTTGACAAGCTGGCAGACTAATGTGCCTTCAGTCCTGTGTATGGTTAGCATAAATACTTGTAGAGCAGATATGACTTATTACAACATGTGCCATGTGTAATGACAATTTCACACCATCCAGGAGAAAGAGAAAAAAAGAAAAAACAAACAAAACCTTCCTCAGGGCATTTCTTTCCAGGTGTACTGTTCAGGCAATAACTGACTCCAAACATACACTAGATACAAGCAGGTGATTTTCATCCAGATAGAAAAATCATTACAGTTTGAGGCAGGTTGCTTTTTGTTAGAGAGATTTTATAACAAATTGATAAAAGTTTCTAAAAGTAATATACTATAGGGGTGCCTGTGAATTTAAGAGAAATATAGCACCATTTGCAATGAACTGGAAAATTGGAAAGACAGGGTCAGTGCACAGGTCTCAGTTTTTTCCTTATTATCAGTGGTGTACAGTAGTAGGTGAGGTGAAGAACGAAAAATGTCAGTGTTTGAATCAGGAGCTCTCAGAGTTGTGCCTTTCGTCAGTAAGTCACCTACCTGCTTTCAGGTTTGAAATCATCAGCAATTATTTTAAGTTTCTGTGAAGGAAAATTGTCCCAGGCAGTCACAGAATTTGAAAACTTTTGAACACTACATTGTACAGTTTTGTGAATTTCTTTTACTCATTTTGACTAGACAACAGATTTATACAGTCACTGTACAGTTGTTAAAATTGGAAGAATATCCTCTTTTTCACTGGAAACTGTATACTGACCTAGGTAAAATCTTCAGTTAAACATTAACTTTCTTATTAAGGGTTGGCCTACTGTGACATTATCAGGGAACAGCCTCCTGTTATTGTACTGCACTAAAATTCCCCATTTCCACACTGAGACTGCCTGCTGGCCTCCATCATTGACCACAATCCCAAATGAGAGCAAGCAGATATATATGTGTTTGGACTTCACTGGGATGCAGATATAAATGTAGTGTGCCTAGGATGCACTGCAGCAACTGCCTGTGCATTGTGGGGGTGCACATAGGCAGTGGCACAAACCCACCACGAAGATTTCCAGACAATCTACAGTTCTCTTTCCAAATGGCCTGCAGAACAGTTGGAAATCCTACCCAGATGTTCTGAATCCCATGTAGGCAAGGCGAAGATTTTCAACAGGGAAAATGTGCCATTCCTAGGAAAATCTAGACGTGCTCATTCTCCTCCATCATCCGGGTTCTACAAGCAGGACACAGTCGGACCCTGCATTAACATTAGATCCTTCCAAAATTGAATTTCTTCTCATCTATGAAAAGTATTGCATGGTGAGTGCTGCTAATAAGTAGATGCAGCTACACACATAGCAGCTTCAGGGGTAGCTCCTGAACACCCTTACAGCAATGCTATGCTTCTAAGAGTACATAGCCAACATGTTCAGAGAGGTGCAGCTTTCAGCCATGAGTGACTGAAGCATTTTTAGGTGATCATTGCAAGAATCCGTGTCGACTCTTGTAACTACGATGAGTTCTTAACAGAAGAAGATTGTATAACAAATGTTAGAGAAAAGAAATGCGTAGGAGAGCACAGGATGTGTTTATCCTCTTGGGTTGCCACCAGCAGCTTTGACAACATCTGGCTCGAACCAGAACAGTGCCAGACTCCTAAAAAGCCAGTTTCTCTGGTCCCTTTCTTACATCTCACTCTTCTAAATACTGAGGACTGGCAGATCAACACAGATATTAACAATCATCAGTCAGGCGCTGAGCAGGTCTCCTTTTCTTGTAAATATTCAAAGTGACTTAAGGGTTCTCATGGCTGAATTATTCCCCTTCATCTTTCTAAGGGGATGCTGCCCAGCCTACTGCTGCGTGTTCATGTGGTTTGGACCCTGGATCTTCTTGTCTTGCCCTTGCTGCAGGATATTGCAAGTGTCTCCTATTTTTGCAATGCTCTGAGATTCTTTAGCGATAATACAATAGGTGTAAAAAGCAACCTCAGTAGTTATGATTGCCTTTTTCACCCCTATTTTGCCTTATTGTATCTGCAGTTACAAGGACTTTCATTCACAGAACTTTTTATATAGTACATTTCATATTGGATTTCTTTACAATGTTAGTAAGAATTTCCAATGCCCATTTTTTACCATCATTTCAGCAAGTCCAAGTTCAAGCCTTGAGGGGGCTGTCTTCTTAGTAATGTTCATTAGGTATTCAAATGTAACTTACCTTTTTTATAGTCATTCTTTTAAGAAACCTATGAATTTAACGTGCATTTTTTGCAAACTGCTTTAACAGTCAAATCATGATTTGTTGTCGCCATTACTGCAAGAGGCTTGTCATGCTAGTAAATACAGACTTCATTCCTGAAATTACTTGTTTACTAGAATATTTTCTAACAGTTACTTCTGGAAAGTAGCAATAACAAAGCAGAATAACTATATTTTTGTTTAAAAAATCCATGTCAGCATTGTGTCTAATATAGCTGGAATTAAGATAACAGACAGTTCCTTTTCAGTAGCTGCATTTGCCTACAGAACATGACAAAATGTTTGCCTGAACCTTTCTAATGATTTGCTGAATTCCTAATTCCTCACCTTTTCCAGCGGTTGCAGAGTCCTGATACAATCCACATACTCCTGCAGGACCATAACTTGTTCCTAGGTACTGGTTTTGACCCAGCTCCAGTACCAGAGCTTAGCTATGCCATATTAGATCAGAAGAAATAACTACTGCAAAAATGCCAAGCAGGTAATTTCCTCAAAACTGGGAGTGGGGGGGGGGGAGAGATGAAATTGTGCAGATAACCAGCAAAGTCAAAGTCTGGACTCAGCTCACAGGAGGTCAACTGTGTAGGAAATACAGAAAGTGTTTCAACAGATGCTTTGACTTCTTGAGCACAACCATGACTGCACAGGTCACCCCAGTGATCATATACTGGCAGCACCAGTATATGCTTTTTTAAACCCAGCCTGTAAAGGACCTGTCCAGACAGAGAGAAGTAACCATATCACTAAGTGTTGGAAAACTCAAAGATTGCTGTTAAGAAATATTTAGTACTCTGTCTTCTCCTCTCCATTTCTCCACTTTGTGTTTTTTTTTTTGTTGTTGTTGTTTAGAAGTGCTATTTTTATTTTTATGCTTTATTTGCATATGACTTATTTGAAGTGTACAATAAAGGGAAAGTTCGACCAAGAGCAGCAAGAATTAGAGGATATTTGCTTTTGCCATGCAAGAAGGGTATAAGTTCACTCTGGGTTAACAGAGTGGAGCCAGAATCTAAAGGTTAATTTTTATGACTACTTTATTTCAAAGTAAAGTCTCTTTTATCATTAGTGATAAAAAAATAATCTTTAGTTTAATGTGTTCCCTTCCATGAAGATTTTTTTTTTAATCTGCAAGGAAGCAGGCTATCCAATACATTTTCTTTTTAAAAAGTGGTTATAATTCCATGTTCGGGTATATTTATTGGAAATATATTTGTCCTAAGCAATTTTTCAGTATCGCAAATTAAACAAAAGCAAAGAATGAAAAAACAATAATGGTTCTACCTAATTAACTCTTATTTTCTCTTTATGTGAAATGGATGCAGGGAAAAAATACAAGTAACACACAAAATTGGGAAAATGTCCTTATCCAGTAAGAGTGAAGACAGTGATACTAATTTGCCACGTACCACAAATGGATACAAAAATAAAGCAACTAGCAATGAAAGAAAGTCACTTGCAAATGCTGCTTGTCCACTAATGCCAGCTGTGCCCATGTGTTTTGAAGGATTTCAAGACTTAATGAGCCACCAGAGAATGTATCCCACCAGAGAGAAACAGTGTAAAGTATTTTAATCCTTTACAGGGATCTATGTATATGCAGAGTAACGAAAAGTGAACTTTTTTTCATAGCCATAGTTCTAGTAAAGAAATACCCCTTGGTGCATTATCTCATCCTGTGTCAACTAACTTAAGTGGGAAACTATACAGGACAAAAATAACAGAAGAGAACAACAGCATTATGAAGTCAACTGGTATACTTTTGTTTTCCATGACCATTTCACCTTTAACAAAGCTACAATTTAGTAGTTATCTAATGTATTTTTGAGGCTGATACATTATGAAAACATGACAGAAATTGTCCTTTCCTTTGATTTTAAACCCTGGAACTCCTGGGGTGCGTATTATCATGTTTAACTGCTTGTGATTGGTAGGTCTGCTTTTGTGCCTTTGAAAACATATTCTATAGCTCTTTTGGTGATATAATTTACATTAGTTCCAAAAAGAGATGAACAGGTAAATAACAAAAACATCAAAATGCAACCATTCAGTTTTGCGTTGCAAGAGAGTTACACATCTCTAGGCTGAGCAGACGTAGATACTGTAACTTCTTTGATGTCCTCAGGCTTGAATAACAACTAAAATGTAATTTTAGGGCTGTCTATAACACTTCTTGAGGGTGAAGTAATACAGTCAGCTGAGCTCAGCCATTTTATAACAGTTATCTTAGGACAAGGCAAAAGGACTGTTAACTCATCCTAGCTGAAAGGGGACAATCATCTGGAGAGGCCTGCTAAGGCTATGAAAATCAAGACAAGTGAAACTCCCATCTGAAAAACTTGCTTTTCACAGCCAAAGTAGGAATATCATGTACTTTTTTTTTTTTTTTTCCTCAGACTAGTTTTTATTTTTCCCATCAATGTGCTATTCCCCTCAAGGTGATGATAACTGCAGCCTACATTTAGATTTTTTTAAAATCCCTGGCAGAATGAGTACTGAATTTTGATTGTTTTCCAGAAGCAAGAATGAGGCAAAGGAACAGCTTCAGCTTGCCATGGTGGCCAGTGTGAAGGCAGCTAGGCCTGCATAGTCTGCAATGCGTGTTTATGTGAAGAAGAGAGAGTGGCAGCAGAGGAAGAGTGGCCAAACAGCTATAGTGGATGCGGTGGCTCTGATAAGGAGATGGGGCAGAAGGGAGGGGGAGATCCAGAAGGAGATTTAGGAATGAGAAAGGGAACAGAGGGCTTGAAAATTTCAAGAAGACAGGATTTAAGGGCATGGGAAACTCTGGTTTATTTGGTGAAAAAGCAGGAGTTAGCTCTGCAGTTGAAAGCGGAACAAAATGGCATGAACGAAGGGGTCCTTGGGCAAAAGCGGAGGACAAGTCTGAGGTAGGAAGTATCACGGCGTTTAAGGGAGGGAGAATATGGGTCCATCCATCCTAGAGAGGGGTGACACTGGCAACGAAAGGGCCAGGGTGAAGTTGGGTTGTCATTACCGCACTGTGGCCTGAGCTCCAGGAGAATGCATACAGTATTAGTTCTTTCTTTTCCTCCATAGGATCATGAGGCACAACCCTCATGTCATTCTCTTAATTTCTTACCAAAATACAGTGGCCTTAAATGAAGGCTCAGAGGAAAAGATCAGATTTTAAAAGTTCTTAGGCCCATAAAAATGCATATGAACGCCTGCAGGATTACAGCATACCTTTTTAGATTTCAGGCACAGCTGCTTTCTACCGACAATAGAAAATGTTACAAAATTCTTTTCAGCTTTGTATTTTCCTACATTGTTTCATGGTTGTAAATATTAGATGGTATCTTTGCAAGAGAGTAGTCACTGCTGCAAGTTTTATTTCATTTTTGTAATCACTATGCATTCTCCTGCATACACCAAATCCAAAATCTGTGTCTTTACGCCTGCTCTTTCAGGTTGTAAGACTGTGAGCACGCAGCAGAAGTGTTTGAAGAGGACATTATCATCTCTTTTGTGTGTTAGTTTCTGTTGATTTAGATCCCCTAGATAGTGCCCTTGGAGAATGCAATATTGAAATGAAAATAGATCCATCTCATGAAGTTCTACTTACAACAATTTCAATTAACTTACTGTGTGGGTAATGGAAAAGAGGATTAGATTGCAATTACCATCTCCAACCCTACTCTGGAAGTATATGTTCAAAGCACCACAAAACATGTCAATATCCATACACTTTCAGAGCAACATTAACATTTAAACCTGATTCTCAATTATCCTCCATACTTTATGCTTGATTTAATGAGAAAATTGTGTACTGAAACTGTCAGCTGTAAGTGGCCTTGCCCGTATTTCCACTGCAGTGTATAGGCCTACTTCTAATTCTGGCATTCACTTCGGGAGAGGCAGACTGAGGGCCTACAAACAAGACCATCCCCTTCTAAATGCAACATGATTAGAGTATGAATCTTTCCCAATATTTGTTGCAATTTTAGAGTACTCTACTAGTGTTATTTTTATTAAATCTTTTGTCATAGATGCTGGTGCTTGGCAGCAACCAACTGGAAGTTCCCAACTGTCAAAAATGTACATAGAAACTACTCACACACTCACATAAATTTATATGCTACTTTTTTAACTTAGTAAATAAACCCCCTAAATCAAATTTTCATTTAAGTGCCAATATTTAGAAATCTTTTAAAGCTGCTTACTAATAAAACATTGACTAAAAGCTGATTTTGACAGGCTACTTTTTCCCAAGTAACGGCAGACTATCAAGATGTTGTAGGTGACTTTGAAAGCTTTTCTTGTGCTTGCTTATTCACTGACAAAATGATGGGCAAGGAAAATCGAGAGAATCAAGTACTCTGTCATGTATGGTTTAAATAATATTAGATTTTTTCCAGATGCTTATCATCTTTGACTGAGAACTAGTCACAAACAACTTGCATCCACTGATCTTTGCCATAATTTTTTTCTAGGGTTTAAAGAAACCTTAATTGCTAGTACTGGTCACTTCTACTCTATTTTCTTTGTTCACATAGAAGTTTTAGTTATGAAATCAGGATTTGAGAATGTAAGATGAATGTTTCCACATAGTGTGGGATGGGTGGAGTTAAATTTTGTCCAGAAATCAAAGCTTTCCTGCAAAGTTAGCTGGTCTGATATTTTATTAAAACAAAGCCTAAAACACTTCAGTCATGCAGCCCTTAAGTGGACTATTCTTTTGCAAGGAAAGTCTGCCTTTCTCCATATATTAGAGAACACATATAAGCATCTGAAATTCAGTTTTGTCAACCTGAGAAAGAGTGTCTGCAGTTTGAAATAGAGGTATTCAGACTGTAAGAATACTGTAGCATTTTAAACTGGGCAGAAAAATTGTTGTGCTCAAACCCCACAAGGAAATCATATCTGAATGCAAGTGCACCAAACCTCTCACTAGAAGAGCCATGCTACTGTATTACAGTGAGTGCCTCAAGCTGGACCTCACCTTGCAGACCAAGATAGTAGCCATTCACTGCAATTTACCTCTGTAAGTTTTTAAGAAGTTCTAGGGAATCTGAAACTTCACATGTCCTAATTCCACTTGCTTCTCCCTAGTTATGCTCATCTACTAATGTGTATATCATTTGTCACTCTTCACCAACAAAGGTGAAAGCACTTGTTATGGGAATCTTTAATGTATTTTTTTTTCAGTCTGTTTTTTCCATCAGTATGCTTTTGGAAGTCAAAAAGTGATGATTCAGCTGCAAGGTAGCCAGCCTGCCATTCAAACTGAAGGTGTCCACCTTGGCTGAACAGGCCAAATCAAGTACGACTAGATGGATAGGACTGCTTCTATATAAAAACAGAACAGATTAACAGTGTATTGCCATCCTCAATTCTACTGATTATGCTTCTTTATAGATTGATAAAAGGGCCAGAGAAAAAGAATAAAGAATGTAAGAGTCCTCCCATTTCTCTAGGTCAGTAGGCTAAGGGGTTAGTGGGTCATGGTCTGCACATACCAGTATAAATGGAAATTAGCTGGTGTGCATCCATGCAGGTAGAAGAGAAAAATGGAGAGACCTGTCTTTACATAGATGTAGCATAAAGCTAGTAACTAGAAAATGTCAAGTTTTTCAAGAGTGAAAGTAAGTAATCTCTGTAAAAGCCTGTCAAAGGATGTGACAAATTTATCATTACTAGATGTCTTTAAACTAAGTATCTTTTCAGAAGATGTGCTCCATTGCAGCCACGAAATATTAAACTCAACAGGATTCACTTAGATAATTTGGAAAGTAATTCCCTCCACAGTGGAAGTTCCTGGATAAAGTTCTATGGCCTACTGTTATGCAAACAGCTAATTAGGTCATTAAAATGCTGTCTCCCGCTCCACCCCCTTCAAAATTTAAGCAGCATATTTTACAAGCAGCAGGTATGTGGGAAGGGGATTATTAGTGTTTATCTTGAAGGCAAACTTAAAGCTCTTCTCAGACACCAGACAACTCCACAGCCCCAAATATTTTTTTTCCTCTTAATTTTCAAGAGAAGTGCAAGCTCTTTATTTCTTTTGGATTTTAACCAACAATCTACTGTTCTTTCCTGTTTCAGGAAAGAATGCAGAAAATATACCCCCATCTTAGTAATAATTAATTCAATCAATTCAAAATTCAATAATGTTCAAGTAAAACTACACCAGTACATTTTTAGCATGGATACATACAACTCTTTGTTACAGTCAGCAAATGAATTCCTTTTCCTTTAACATGCTCCTGGTTCTTTTTTCTAGGGAACTGAAGCTGGGAAAGAAAGGTTATTCCACAAAATTTCTTGAGACTTTAAAAAGTTTTTTTTTTTATATTGGGCTGAAACTTTTCAAAATTTGCCAGAAAACTAAGGCTGCCAGAAAAAAACTCACACGTGCTACATTCTGACCGGTGTCTTGGATGCAAGGTCTCCACAGCTCATGTGAGTCCCCTGCCCAAACAGGCTGTTCTTCAGAAGCTAGACTGCTCCAGAAAGTAGTTCTGGCAACATGTTACATTCTCAACTGGAAAAATATTGACAACAGTTTTATATATCTACAAAGTAAGTTCTTGTTTTGATCATGTAGCATTTTTTAAAATGTTTTTGGGGAAAAAAAAAAAGAACCTCAACCAACTTTATTTATCCTATGTAATTTTATTAAGATACCACCATGAAAGTATATATATAAACTTAAAATGACTAGAAATAATAAAAATACCTTGACCTTTGTCAAAAATGCTTCAGAGACTGTTTCCCCCAAAATATATACACAGAGAACAACTAGAAGAAGGTGAAACAAAAGCCTGTTGACAGTTTTAATGACTTATGCCTTTCTAAGGATCTTTTGCAATCTTTTCCCTATCTTCATTTCTCACTTCCCCTCTTCACAATTATTGGATTTTGTTCGAAATGACTTTCTAAGTTTATTGGAGAAACAATTGTATCTTCTATTGTATTTTTTAAATATCTTGCAAATGAGTTCCCATCTTCACAATCCCTGCAATGGATTGCTAACATAAAATAATCCCCTCTGCAGTGAAAAAATGTGAGTGATACAGCACTGCAAAGTGCACAGAGCAGCAAGTAAAGAATCCTATATGCAACAAACTACAAGAAAACCTTCGGTATCGAACTTCCAAGTTGCTCTTAGCCAGGACTGTAGTTACAATGCTTACTATCACATTAAAAATGTTATGGCATTCACTCAGCACTGACCCAGAGGGTGAAGTGCTATCTCTGAAATCAGTAATATCCCTAATTGTGTCTCCTTTGTTCTTTTGAAGCTTGTCATTTAAATTTCAATTCAGCCGGACATTGTTTTGTTTCCAGTTTGATGGGAACCCAGGAAAATGCAGCATGATTTATGTGTATTAAACTTGCAAGTCTGAAGCAGTGCCCTAAAATTACAAGCTCTGTCAGTGATAATCACCACAACCATTTTTTGGGGGGGGGATTGTATATTCACAAGATTATTTCTATGACAATACTTTTACGAGGGCTGACATGAACACATGGAAATCTAATCTCACTAGAGCAGCTCTGGACAGAGCTAAGGACACAAACTTTTGCAATTACATCTTTGAAAAGATGTACAGGGCTAATACGAGTTCATAACAATTTCAGTCAAATGCAAGCTGTATTAATTTACATCTATTTAAAAACAGGAAATAAAACACATTGGAAGACACCATTTTAAAAGCATGCATTTTTTTTTAATATGACTATTTTTACTTTATAAAAAACATAAGAGTACCTTGGCAAGAAAATCTGGAAACAAAAGCAATTCCTTCTCACAAATGACATACAGTTGCAATTCAAATAAGCTCCCAACATCACTTGAAAACAGTAAGAACAAAGATTGTATTTATAGAGACACAACTAAATACAAGAAACACCTTTTGATAAACCAGATAGTTGCTAAGCTTCAAGCAAGAAAATTCTCACAGTGATCAAGTAAAAAGACTTTAGTTAATAAATAAATAAATAAATAAAATCTTCCTTTCAGGTGGAGAAAACATTTTCACTTGTACATGACAAGTCTTCTGTATCACTATAGTGCGTTGCTAAATACAGCAGTGCCCCCAAACCTCAGAAAGCACCCCGTTCACTTCTGCTCCTGGCAGCATTATGCATACTGGCTATGACAGCCATTTCCTGCAAAGATATTTTTCCTTTTGCTTTCTGCTCCTGACGTCCCAAGTATCCCATAGCTAAGGAAAAAACATTAAGCCCTCAGCATGTTCTGATTAAGTATAAAGCCCAGTGACAAAAATTCACAAATTAGGAGCATTTTAGCTACACGCTTCTGGGTAGATGAGCATTTCTGCCTCATGGAGAGTTTTTTTTTTTTTTCTTTTGTAACATGAGCTAGAAACAAACCAATTTTCTGGATCCATCTGCAGCTTGCTTTTAAGAAAGATACTTGTTTATGAGAGCTATTGATGTCTCAGCTGATGTACAAATGCACTGAATAAAAAGCAAACACTAACACTAATAAGCAAGGAAAGTAAAGCTTTTCAAGGAAAAAATAAACTAACACTGCTAATACATAAAAAGAATTTGAGACAATTGGAAGCATTTATTTCCACGGACTCTCCGCCTTTACACATTTTCATCACATAAAAACAAGATGACATGTTTAAAATGCAGAGTCAACTACTATATGGCTCACAGACATCTGAGCATTCCTATTTTGTATGTGCATCAATCAAGTAAAAAAGGGGACGTTTTAGAAAATCATTATCTGCGTCAATCTCGAAAGTTTAAATTACTTTGCTTTATTTCCTTATTTGTCCTCCAAATACCTTTTTCCTTTTTATACAGCTATGAATAGAATTAATATGTGAACAAATTAAGAATGGTGTGAAAATTAATAATTAAACGAGAAAGAAATCTGTTTAACTTTCTAGGTAACTAACTACACTGTTCAAAATAATGACATTATTTCAAGGGTAGGTTTTCAAGCTTCATTTGTTCTCTACACCAAACATGCAAATTCCACAAATAACACAAATAACAATTTTACTTGAAATATAAAACATTTCAAAAGATAAGCAAAACTCATGCTCCTTTTAAAACCTAAAGGAATAAAATTTTAAAATTAAATACCAGGATATTTTAGCTGAAGCAGTTACCAAAACATACAATCACTCATGACAGAACTTGAAATTTTCTAATTCTCAGAATATACTCTGACTAAAACACCTGGTGATATCATTTCAAATAGCATTACATTTAGCAGTTCACCATCTAAACAAGACAGCATAAGACTGCCACCTTGTGAAAAAGCTAAAATCTGCCTTACTAGAACAAAATTAGCCATGCTCAGAGACTACAGAAGACTTTTTCCTGAAATGTTTCTCACAGAAATAATCTTTCTGTTATTTAAAAAAAAAAAAAAAAAAAGTCCATCTACTCATAAGCAAAGTCACAGATAAGGAGGATTTCACCGTGCACATATCACTAATGATGTAAAATTCATGCTCATTTTGAACATCTATGTTAAAAGTGTTGTCAAAAAACTTAAGAGGAATAAAAAAAATACAGAATACTCACAAATAACAGATAACACACTTTACAGCTTATAGACGATCACCTTCTATTTTCTGTTAAAGAAAAACTAAATCAGGCTTTTTAAACAATGATTACAAAAATGTTAGCTCTGCTATTTTGGGTTTCATTTGGATGTTATATTTCAACAAATCAGTGTGACTTTTTCTAAATGGATAATTGATTAATAAATTTTAAAATATTTTTAATGCTACTGTAACTAATTTCACTGTCAAATTACACTAGCTGAGGAGTTAAACTAAAGTAAGTGATAAGCATTCTACTGAAACTAGAAAAGACCTTTGACAACATAAACCAGAATAAATGTAGCAGCTTTTGCACATCTTCAAGAGAAATAGTTAACAAGTTTGCTACTACAAACAACTAGAGTGGAAATATTCCAGGAGCAAAATAGTAAGACTAGTTTTCCAAAAGAGAGACTCTCCAAAACCATGAAGTCTTTTTAACTAAGTCTTATATCTAGATTTAAGCAATGTTACTACTACTGATATTTGCCAAATTCTTAAAACAGATTGATGACATTTGGAGACCTTTCTTTATGTCTAATTATGACATAATTACAACCATTTTCATGACTGAAACAGAATCAGGCTAAATTACGTTCCATCTCTCTCTTCCCCCCCCCCCCTTTTTTTTTTTTTTTTTTTTTTTTTTTAACTCCTTTATTTGGGGTAACATTGAATATTACCAAAAAGTCCCTCTGGTTCATCGGCAAAAGTAAAAATATAGCTTTACACGAAAAATAACTCTCTTTTTATGTGTTAATAACTGACTTTCTTCCTTAGTGAAAACATATTTCAACTCTGTTTTTAAATTAGTAAAATACTTTCAGCAGTACTGTTAAATCAAAATAAATCACTACATTGATTATTAGCTGGCAGAATATTTTAGCATGGGAATTATCTTATTTTAAAAAATTTCACAGACATCTCTCCACACCTACTTTTTCTGCTATCTTGTGATATGATGCTCTTTGGAAAGGTTTCCTGCTCTAAATTTTGGGGGAGTTCTGTCTTTCAGTCACTTTTCTTTATAAGAGAACTGTAAAATTGCATTTAAAATCAGTTCTTTTTACTTGGTTGCTATCTCAGTTAAAGAATAATGACCATGCACAAACATTGCCATTTTCTTAACAATACAGATAAGCTAAGGCATTCAGATACCAGTATCAAGAGACATCCTGGACAAAACAAAATGCCAATGGACTTCATAAGCACAGGAATTTTCACATCTTGTTACAGGAACACTTGCTCCCCTACAAATTCAGGAAAAAAATAAAAAATCTAGGAAACAATTCAGGATTCCAGATTCAGGTGAGGGTTCTGACTCACGTTGCCATTCCAATTTGCGCAATACAAAAATTTGAGTGCACATATAATATTGTACTCAAAACATGCATGTGCATATTCATCTTGTTTTTGTTTTACCTGAACAGTACATGAAAATAAAAGTTGGAAGCAGAAGGCATGCAAGATTACCCTACAAAATCGGTCCTACTAAAAATCACAGAAAACATGGTTGTACAGACAGTGGACAGGAGAACCTGAGTCAATCACACACCTCCTAGTGTTAGCACAGGGAAGGATGCTGTGCTGAGCTAGAGGACATGGATCTGCCTCCTGTAAAGAAAACACAACAGTACCGCTGCGGGTAGGTAACTCCATGGCAGTAACCTTCTGAAAAACAATTCCATTTCTGGATGACAGGAATGGCAATAACATAACACGTTTGCATAGATTTGACTGCAATATTTCCATTATGGAAGAAGAAACAATTTTGAGACACTACACAGTTCACGAGGATTTGGATTCCTCCCTGCCATATACACATAATTCAGCTATACTTATAAAACTGCATAACAGTTAACTAGAAGTGATCAAATATTTTCAAGTCTAATTAACGTCATTTACTGAAGGGAACCATTCTTTCCTCTTGAAAATAATGCACCAGATGTTTTAAAAAATCATATACATTGTATTTTTACCTTTGTAAAAAGAAATATATACCGCTTAGTTCCAGTAGCTATACATATATACGAAAAATATTTAGAAGAAAAAATATGTAATGCCATTAGTATTTTTTTCAAGATTACATGTCAAAGATCTTAGAAATACTCAGCTAAATTTTGGAGTGCATTTACATTCTGCTTCAATACCAACCTGTGAACACAGAACCTCAGCACATAAAAGCCTTATTATTTAAAAGGGTTTTCATTATACTGCAATTCACCATGTAATGACATGTTTCAGCCTGGCACACATAAATTACTCCCCTTCTAATAGGTCACAGTATCAACTGCAATTTTTCTTTTGTTGTACAATAATGTTTATTCCCCCAAAAGAAGGAATATGCACAGTCTTCACTCTATTTTCTAAATATCAGTTTGAAATAAAATTTTCAAACTGTCCTAATGATTTAAGGGTGTACATTCTGTTTGCAAAACTAACGTAAGCATTTAATGACCAACAACTCATGAAAATTCATTAGGATTTAGGTGTTTTTGAAAACGTTGCACTTCAGCAGGGTTTCATACCTTGACCTTTAGCAGATACAAATGAAAATGGCCAGTGCTGAGGAGTAAATCTGCACCTCAGAGGTAATGAAAAGTTAAACATTTAAATACTTTATTTTAAAGCAAACTCCCAAAACATACTTACAAACTACCATACCTTCAAAAGTATGTTATAGAATATATTATTATCATGAAATGCGGTTGTAAACATCTCCCTCATTTCACATTAGTTACAAAAAGGTTTTCCAAGATTTCCCTAGTTCTGAATTTAATCCAGGACCTCACAAATTCAACAAATCTAGTATCTTCACATATCAGATCTCACATTCAGTTCCAAGAATATAAGCAACCAATTTCTTTCTTTCTTTCTTTCTTTCCCTGATACCCATGGGGGGAAAAAAAATACATAATGTAATGCACACTACTTTATTCCAGTGTTTTATAGTCCTGAAACAGAACTGGGTTTTCCTAGGGGTGTAAAGGTTCCAAAAAAGAAAAAGAAAGAAAGAAAAAAGAAGAAAAAAGATCACCACATAAACCTCTGTACTTCTTCACTATTTGGCCACTGGAATGTTTTGTTTAGAAAAAGATAAAAGGTTGTTACATTCACAAAAATATAAAAAGACAGCTCAAGAAGTTGTTTACAGAGAGATGGAAATGGAATATTGAGTCTATATATTAAATATGGCAAAATAAAGTAACGAAATTCTAGTAACTTTTGAGGAACTGTAACAGCAAATAAACAAAAAAAATACACTAAAATCCAGAATATTGATTTTGATTTCAAGGTATCAGCAAAACTCCATCCAGTAAATATATAGACTGGAACTAACATGTATTTTACAAGTTCATGTCTTTGGAAGACTTTTCTCCAGACATAGAATGTATAATGTCTGTTATCTGCTAGTAAATACTTATGAACATAGGTAAATTTCCAGATCAGGAACAAAGAGATGACAGCAACTAAGCAGTACTGCACAGGGTGCTTCCGTAAGGTCAGAAGGAATTTCCTGATTTTACTAGGGGTCAATAAATGGGGGAAGGAAAAAAAGAGAGTAAACGACAGAAAATAGAAGAGCTGAGGAAAATGCAAACAGGCTTCATGGCTACTTCTGTCACCAACAACTATTCCACCATTGATGAATACAAAAGCAAAGAACACAATTACTAATATGATGTATGGCCAAGTTAAAGCCATAAGTGTAATTAAGTTTTGAGGTGAGATGAGGTATTCAGTAAGAAACTGTAATATTCTGACCAGATCTGAAAATGATCCTTTCATGGAAGAAATCTTTTCATCTTTCTTTTTCACTAACTCTGTCTTCCAGGCTTCATTTAGCTTTTCTGCAACAACATTTCCTGCGCAAAAAACTGTCCATACAATATTTGTCTGACGAAACATGAAGCCACAAAATCCAAGCAGAGCTGAAGTTTTATGGTTACCATAAAGGCACATTAAATATGAAAAGAGAGTAAAAAATACTGATCCTGGGTCCGTATAATAAAGGAACGTAAAAAAATAAAGTGTGGGAAATATTGCAAGAGTTAATGTAGACAAAATTCTTTGGAAACCAGACACAGCCTAGAGAAGAAGCAGAAAAACATTGTTAGTAATATCCAATAAAAAAACAAAAACCAAATAAAGGGTATCATTCTTCAGAATTCCATTACCACAATATAACAGCTCTAACGCTCTTTGATTCCATTACTGCACTAGCATGCACATTACATTTTTGTTAACCTCCTGCTATGCTAATATAGAGTACAGGACAATACAATGCTGAGACAAATGAAATCAAGAAGCATTATTGTTGATAAGTTAAAAATATGGCCAAAAAATACACCAGCTTCTTCCGTATTTCAGACATTCACATATTTGTAGCACTAATGCCCACCGCTAAAGTGGGAGTATAATAGTTCTCATACCTATGATAAAAGAGCTGCACTAACAAGCAAAAGAAAAGGAAATTTTGTTTTCAGTGTTGTATGCCCCTGCAATCTAATCATCAGATTATGTTTGTTTCTGACATAGAACACATCATTCTCTGCTTGCACTATTGCCTCTTTTGAAGCCAGCCCACAGAGGAGCCAGTCAAGCTTCTAGTCTTTGGTGCAGCTTTTGTTGTTTATTTTCATCATAATTCATGAGTTATAAAAGAAACTTCAAAGGTAGAAGATCATACAGTTAAAAACTCCTCCCAATTATCCCACTCACTACAAGGTGCAATGTAATTCACAACATTAAAAACTGCTGCATGATGGCTCTGAATGATGTAGCGTGGGATGAAACAGCCAGTCACCACCATACTGAAAACAACAATATAGAAAATGCTCAAAACTCAAGGAAGTGGCAACAACAAAAGTACATTTTGTAATGCTTACAATATAGTCAAAAAAACTTAAGTTTTCTTTCATTTTTATTTCCACTTCCAAATATAACATTAAAAGTGTTCCAAAAGAGGAAACAATCTGTTAATTTTGACCCAATTCTGTATGGTCTTATCATATGCTTAAACATGAAGAGTCTTCTATAATCTTCATATGAAAACATTTTCTTTATAACAACAGAATCTTTAAATTATCAGTGAATAGCAAAAATATTCTTAAAGTTTAAAGGTGAAACTAAAGATAGCAAACCAAGGTGAAAGATATTAAATAGGCCATTAACAACTGGAACAATTTACCTACTACAGTGTTGGGTGACCCATCACTTGGATGGATAAGCAGACAGGTGAAAACTGATTTGACGGTTGGGCTCTCAGTTAATGGGTCATATTCTACCTGAAGTTTGGTAACAAGTAGAGTACCGCAGTGGTCTCTACTGCAATCTGTCCTGTTTAATGTCTTTATACCTGCAGGCAGCAACAAAGCACACTTTCATCAAGCTTGCAGATGCCACCAAACCAGAGGGATGAAGCAATATACTCAAGAGCAGAGCTGCCATCCAGAAGGACCTAGACAGGCTGGAGAAATGGGGAAACAGAAACCTTATGATATTCAACAGGAAAAATGCAAGGTCCTGCACCTGGGAAGGAAGAACCCCTGCAATGGTTCAGACTGGTGACAGAGTGGCTGGGGAGCAGCTCTGTGGAAAATGACCTGGGAGTTTGGGCAGACAGCAAGCTGAACACGAGGCATCAGTGTGTCCTGGAAGCAGAAGAGGCAACAGCCTCATAGGCTGCATTAACAGAACTCTGGCCAGTTGATCAAAGTGATTCTTCTGCTTTGTTAGCATTTGTCAGACCACATCTAGAATATCATGTCCAGTTCTGAGCACTCTCAGTATTAACAATAATTAAAAAAAGGACTTTGATTAACTGGAGTGAGGGTGGAAGGCCACCAGAATGGTCAAGGACTACAGCACCAGCTCTGTGAGGAGAGGCTGAGGGAGATGAGCTTGTTCAGCCTGGAGAAGGGATGGTTCCAGGGGGACCAAAGAGCAGCCTGTCAATACCTATGAGGAGGTTAACAAGAAGAGGGAGCCAGGCTCTTCGCAGCATTGCATGGTGGGCTGACAAGAGACAACGGGTATAAATTGAAATGAGCACTTCAAACTGGATAAAAGGAAAAACCTTTTCACCATGGAAGTGAAAGGCCAGTCAAGCAGTGCAACAGGCTACCTGGAAAGGCTGTGCAGTCACTTGCCATCTGGGGAGGTTTTCAACACAACTAGATAAAGCCAGATAAGCTGCCTGGTCTGACCTTAGGTGACCCTGTTTTGAGCAGGAGATTGGATCAGAGACCTCCTGAGATCCCTTCCAACCTGAAATATCCTATAATTCTAAATCTTAATGTTAAATCTGGTATAAGGAATATATTTTAGCTCAAAAACAGCTCACGGGGCTTTGTTCAGGAATCAGTGGGTGAAGTTTTATGTTGAATTCTAATCAACTCCAACTACAGCAGCACTCAATTCTTCTGGTAAAAGGTCCACACAGATGTTAACTTTATGTTTTATTTCAATGAAACTATTTATAGTTACGCACAAGACCAAGTTTTTAGAGGATCACATCCTTAGGGAGAAAAAGATTGTTTTTAGAGAAAAGAAGCACCCTTCCTTGGCTCAAACCAGTAGCAATAGTTGCAGCCACGTAAAACTGAAGACAGTTCAAGTATCTAATAAAACAAGCATCCGCAGAGTCATCAGCACTGTTTGTACTAGTGCTGAAAATTACTTTACTGGGACTGTACCTTATTTTTCGGATGCATCTTGGACAAAAGCAAGTAGAGCAAATAGAAGTTTCCAGCGCTGAAAAGGAGGTTAATAAACCTGAGCATCCCGGTGGAGCACGCGATGCTGCCGGTCCAGCCGAAGAGCCACGCCGCAGGCTTCGCTATTCCCACTGAGACCAGGTACAGGCCAGGCAGGGTGGTGATCATGGGGTCCCACTTCAAAGGACAGAGCGGGGCCGGGTTAAGGAGCCGCCGCCACGCAGAAAGCGCCCGGGGGACGCAGGGGGGCGACGCGCTGTTTCGAAACCCTCGCCCTTCTTTCGGGCGTCCTCTCTGCCCATCGCTATACGGGGCCGCCCCGCGCCGAAACGCCGGGCCGGGCCCGAGGCGTGGGGGGGACCCAGGGACCGGGGGCAGCGCCGCCGCGGGGGGCCGGGACACGGCCGGCGAGGGCCCGCACTTACCTGCTGGAAGCGGCCCTCGCAGTAGGCCTGCGCCTGCGGGACGTGGAAGGCCTCGTCCATGTAGGGCGCGCGCTGGCGGCGGTTGAGCGCCGCGAAGAGCAGGCACGAGAGCAGGAAGGCGCCGCTCATGGCGGCCGAGAAGCCGTAGGCCGCGGCGCGCTCCATGCCGCCGCCGCCGCCGCGGGGAGAGGCCGCCCTTCCGGGGAGGGGCCGCGCCGCGCCGCGGAGGAGGCGGGCGGGCGGCAGCGGCGGCCTCCTCCTCCTCCGGGGTCGGGCGGGAAGGCGGCAGCAAGGCCGCGGGCGCTGCGGGGGCGGCTGCTTGAACGTCTCCTCGTTCAACTCACCGCTTCTTAAACTGCATTACTTACCTCTAAAAAGCGTTGGACCCCCCCCCCCCCCGCGCCTGTGAGCGGTCAGGCGTTGCTAAACGCCTGCTCTGCCCGAGGCGGAACGTGCGCGGTCGTGCGCGGCCGCTGCTCCCGCGAACACCGCGGGGCCGCTCGTTGCTCCGGGCGGATTTGCCCCTTGGTGACAGGATGCCGCATTTAACACACCAGCTGGAGCTGTTTCCTGACCGCAGCGTGACTCTCCTCCTGTTCAGTGATGTAAAAAACGCTGCTGCTCTCCGAAAAAAGGCGATGGAAGGCTCCATTGGTGGGGCGTTAATAAATCCTGCAATGGTAAGGAAATGCCCACGTTGTCGTGGTTATACTGCACTGCGGTGCTGGAGGCCGCGTGGGTTCCTTTTCCCTAAGAAATGAAGAAAAATGACCTGTGTTTGTAATTCCCATCATGTAAGCTACTATATATGCTTAGCTTTCCCTGTGTAAATGCAACTCTCTCGATCTAATGATGATGTTACACAAGCGTAGATGGGGTAGATGTAGAGCCTGGGCAAAATTGGCCAAAAAAGTCAGTCTTCTCCTTGATTCTCCTGACATTCCTGCTCTGTGGAGCTTTTTAAATCTACTTCAATCTGTAAAATGTATCACTAAACATTTAATGATGCTGTAATGTATCACTAATCATTTAATGTCTGTAACGCTCTGTTAAAAAATAATGTTAGGGGCCTTTGTTCTAATATAAACCCATAACTAGTTCCTGATATTTTTTTTCTCAAATCAGCAAAGCCATTGTTTGTTAAGGAAGAAAGGAAAATCTAGTTGGCAGTTTACTGACATTTATTGATGTGATGCTTCTTTCAAAAGATTCCAATAACCTAATTGTGAGTGCAATCTTTATATCAAGCATTATCTCATTCAGTAAGTAATTCCATTGATTTTGGAAAAGCAAGAATTGCTGAAATGAGTTGCTGGATAGTCTGTTGCTGACAGTAATGGCAGACTTGGTCTGACAAAGTTTAGTGGCCAAGGATTTTGTCAATGTTCAAAATATTATGTTAAATTTCTGTTCATTTTCTTCTGTCGTGTGTTACAGATTGTAGACCCTTTTCAGATCCTTGTGGCAGCCAACAAGGCAGTTCATCTGCACAAGATTGGTAAAATGAAGACCAGAACTCTCTACACAGAAATTATTTTCAATCTTTCACCAAACAATAATGTAAGATTTACAGAATAATTACTGTTTCTGCCAGAGAAGCTTGCTAAGATCCATGCAGCCAAACTAAATACAGACTTTCCCTGAACAATTTGCCTGCCTTAGGGCATCGTTCTCTGATGTACTGGAAGCTTCTCTGAAGTAACCAGAATAGTCATATTTCCACAGTCCTACCATCATGCAGACAGAATTAATGTACAGAGATTCTGCTCTTCTTTCTCATCTTTGACAGTTTCTGAGTAATCCTCCTTGACCAGTTCTAGGTTGTTTGGTTTTAGGGTTTTTTTTTTTTGTTTGTTTGTTTGTTTGTAAGTGTAAAAACTTGTAATATTTTATTTTTAAAATCTTTTAGTCTTTTCTTTTAAAAAGATAAAAATGTTAGGCTGTGTCCATATCCTCTCACAACTGGTGGTATAACAAACAAAAAAAGCTATTGATTTGACAGCATTGCTGTGAACATTAGTTACTGTGTGAAATTAAAGTCTTAGTAGCAACATTGAATAGGAATATTCTTATTCTGACATTAAAATATATTGAAATAAATTAGGATTTTATTAATACTTCAGAAATTATGCGTAACACTCATACAAACAGCTGTCAACATCTGACAACTATATAAAAGATGTAAAATAAGATTTTTTTATTTCTCTTTTAATGTACAGTTTTAGAGCACTACAAAAAGCGTGCAGTAGATGTTTTTAGAACACCAATGAAAAATTAATCTATATAAGCTGTAGGGAAATCGCTTTCATACCATTCTCATTTTTGCCAGTAATTAAGCAAATGTGGCAGCTTCTTTGGAAAGAAGACTGACACCGTAACAAATATTTATTTGAGGCCAGTGAGTCTTGGAAGAATTAGAAGACTAAATGGAGATTCAAAAATAACATTCTCTGGTGACATACATCTTAAAGAAATATGGCAGATGTTTAGCTTTCTAGAGCATACTGTAGATAAATGATCATATATGATTCTGATTTTCCTTGCCACTATCCCTCATTGCAAAATAGTCCATTTGCTCTGTTAAAAATAGCAGACCATAAAGGTGAGCCTTAGCTTATTTCTTAGCCTGTGGAACATTTTATATAAGGAATCTAGCTTATATTTGTTGTGGTAACATACGAATGTGTCACATGCAAGCTTAATTAGAATTTTAACACTTACTCAGACTCCCATTTATCTGATATTTCCAAAATATCTAGGAAGTCAGATAAGTAATGGATTTGTGAGACTCAAGGAAACTGCAGAGTTTCAACTTCTTAAGTCATTCCTCAAGCTAAAATTCTGTAATAGCTAGTGTAAATTCATGTCCAGAATGTGCTGATAACAAGACTTTCATAAAATGTAATATTAGCTTACAGAGGTTTATTTCCCTTGGTTCCTTGTAAAAATCAGTGGTCAGAGATATGCTCTCACAAATGGCAGTTCAGAGCACTTAACGCTACAATTTTGCTCTGTTTCATTATGTGAAGAAGCCTCTTGTATGAGATTATAAAAGAACCTCCTTAGTTAAAGTTAGCATTTGGGAATATCTCTCTGAGAAATTTTCTTTGAAAATGAGCGTTTACTGCACTTAGATTTATGAAGAGAAATAGACATGCAATTAAAGAGACAGAGATATTTTTTTCAGATATTCTTCTCTAAATATTTGTAGCCTTTATTTATTTATGATCTTTTTACCCTCAAATTTCTGTATCAATGGGTCAATTTGATTGTAAACTTTAGCCATGAACATGCTTGGCAGCGGTTACACTAGTAAAATTAAGAACTGTCTGGTAGATGTTAGGCTGTACCTCTGTATATAGGTTTGGTTTATGTTTCTTTTTTTTTTTTTACTGTTACTGTGTTTAAAAACAAACAAAAAAACCCAGCAAAAACAAAGTCTTGGATATAGGAAAAGACTTCACCTAACTAATGCAGTGTTTGTAGTCACAAAGTAGTTATTTTAGTTTTCTGGTGATTTAAGATCATATAGTCTTGCTAGGAGGAAACTAAAACCTAAAATTTCTTAGAAACTGTTTTGATCCAAGTGGGATAAAACCTCCAAACTACTAATAGAAGTTAGTGTAAGAAGTAAATTACCTCTTATAGTTCATCAGAATTTTATTGATGTAGAACTTTTCTGTTTATACTTTAGGTTTATTTGACCCAGTAACTGAAAATGTTGCTTGTATGTAGGAAGAAAAATGACTAGTTAAATTTTGGTTTTTTTCATCTTTCCTTAGATTTCAGATGCATTGAAAAAATTTGGTATTTCAGACAGTGACACAGCGGTACTCATTGTTCTGGTTATAGACAGAGAAAAACCCGTTAATCTGGAAGATGTAGCATCTCAAGTAGAAGGCCAGCAGGTTTCTCTAGATGAACTCCCCCAACTTACAGACATTGGAAAAGTTAAAAAGGTATGTAACCAAAAAAACCCAAATGTGATTGAGGAAAGTGGTATTTTATTTGATTGTCTGCTTAAATCTCAACACAACTCATTTAGAGTTTATGTTTCTTTAACATGACTGGAAACATGATTTGTAACAAGTGAAACTTGGTTTTTTGTTTCTTGTTCTGTTTTTACTCTAGGGAAAAAATTTCTAGTAGTCACCCTCTAACGTGCCAAATTTTGAGTCATCAAAAGTCATCATCAGGAATTTAGAACACAGAAGTGAATTCTAGATTTCTCCCCACTGTTCTATCACTTCTATTTCTTGTTTTTCCAAGTAAATATCTATTTAATTAAAAATAAACTTTATCCTACACAGTTGCATATCTTAAGTACATAAATAGTCCCAATGTGGGCAGCTAAGATAAAAATAATTTCTTGATTAGCTGCTAGGAACTGTGTTGGGGCATGTACACATTTTCAGGCTAGGAAAATATCTTGAAGTATACGGGTACCATGTGGTAAAATTGTGCTAGCTTAAACCATCTTGATTATGTCAGTCAAAGTAATGATGGGAGAGATAATGAGCAAAATTGGATAAATCACAGCATATAACATGTGGAGCTAAAAGTACTGTTCTCTAAAAGTTCCTTGGCTTTCCCTTGGCTGTGCAGTTTCAAAATCTGCCTCATTCCCAGTCCTTAATCTGGCCTACAAGACAGGACATACCTTTCTAATGTAAAAAAAATGGGGAGGAGTCTTTTTGTTTTAATGAGTATATTTTTAAAATGAATGCAGTATTTTTTCTTCCTTATACAGCCTTTGTTTTTCTTACTTTTTCTGCAGATATACAAACTTCTTCCACAGGAAGAAAAAATCGGCACCTTATTGGACAGCATTATTTGCAGAATGTCAACAAAAGATGTTTTATGAAAATGTGCGAATAAAATCTTTTTAAAAAGAAAAACAATGATTTTTAAGCTGCAAAAACATTTCATGGCAATTAATCCTATATTTCAGAGAAAGCAGTGTAGTACCAAATAGTGTAGTGACATCTAAGCTTAAACTGTAAAGAACTGTTTTGGGTATGGGAGTAATCTAAGCTATATTCTAAGCACAGAGATTCAATTCTGTTGTACTAAGCAAAATTGTCCATTACCGTTTCTGTCAATTTTCTTATTTAACGTGAGAAAAGATCACTTTTGCTAGTACCTTGAGGTGATCATAAAAATAAGGCGTGAAAATCTGTGCTTACTTTTCTTTTTCATTGAGCGATTTGTCACCCACAGATGAGATTCAAACATTGTAAATTATTTTTATTAACCCTACTGTGATTTGTTTTGGCACCCCAGAGGAATGATATTATTTTAATGTTTAACAATACTATTGCCAGGAAAATTGTCTCAATAATGCTAAGGATTGCTCCTGGACTAGACAAGGGGAAATTTTTTATAATGCATCTGCAGTATCTCCCTCTTTCTGCTAATGGAATAGAAATGCTGCCCATCTTTTGAGGAACAGGAAGGCGGGAGGCATGGCAGGACCCTGTGGAGCAGCATGGAGCTGGGCCAGGCCTTGGAGAGGAGTGCAGCGTGACAAGTAAGATCATTACGGATCATGCTATGGTGGTATTAGCACCTGACAATTTGATATTATTTCATACAGTGTACAGTATACTACTGAGCTGCTGGTGAATTGCTTTATGTTACCCAGTGTTGGGGGTTAAAGAATAGTATTATAAAGAATAGCAGAGGTATTTTTGATTTGTAACATTGGGAATTAAGTATAATGATGCTGACTTCTTAAACAGAAAAATCTACATCTTGAATATACTCACTTTTAAGTTATGGATATAGCTTAAATAACATGCTGAAAGGATCCTTAACTAATTTTGCTTTGCTGAACCAATGTTAGGAAAGAACATCAAAGAGAAGGAAAAAAAGAATACTAATTTCCGATAGTCACCAGGTCCCGAAGTCGAGTGTCAGTATCATTTAATCACATACAGGCATCCCATTTCATCAGAATTACTGTCCCAATTAGGCAGAAATCCGTACTGCTTGTTATCATTATGCTGTGTTGTTTTTCTGGGAAATGCCATGTATAAAACTATAGTTGTCAGCACTTTTTTTCTTGCCGTTCTCTGATGCATTACAACTTACGTACTTAAAAGGTATCTGAAAGAGTGTCGAATTAGTGTTCCCCTAACATTTGGGAAAAATAAGTATAGTTTGTGGTGGAGAGAAATCTGAGTTAGAGTTGAAATGTTAGCCACGACAGTAAATGAACCAGCAAACTAATATACAGACCTGATATTGTCTATGTTCTGGCCTGTTTTGTATTTAGATTGTGGTTAATTTTTCTTCCTTCAGTTAAAATACGGCAGTACAGATGGTACTACTGTACAATCATTTTCTTACCAACCAAATCAGTGGCAGAATATCTTACTGAAGGTGTGTTAAAGACAGGCTGTTTGTTGATCTCCACTTGTTCAGATTACATGATAGAGGAAAAATAAGTATATCTAAGACTCATTACATTCTTTGGAAATACTTAGGCTTTTTTTTCTTGCAGATCATAGCCTTAATGCAGAACTGAAAATGCATAGTTACTGGGGAAATGGTTTATAATTATGAAAAGAGTTGAGTTTTGAAGTCAGAAATTTTCATCCCTTAAATCCAACTGTGAATCTTTTTAATTTATTAAATGCGAATGTCTAGACATACAAATTATCTAACTAAAGAATTGAGACACTTGCCATAGGCAGGGAGATTGCAGTTTTCTTTTTGTTGGTTAATGTATAATGAACAGAATTGTCTTCTCATGTGGACTTCATTATAGTCTTGTGGTAAAAGCATTATTGTGAGATCTAGGTTCAAATCCTTCTGAATTTCTGTACTAGTAAATCTTTAAGGACTGGTTAGAACAGTGAGACTAGAGAGAAATAGTTGGGATGTGGCTGACGTTTCCTGAGTCTAGTGGATTCACTGAGGTCTCTTTTAGCCCTTTTCTTCTAGGGTATAAAGAATGCTTTTCATTAAGACTTAGGTACCAAGGGAAAGACAAAGTTTATCAAAAGAAAAGGTACCAAGGGAAAGACAAAGTTTATCAAAAGAAAAGATTCAAGGGAAAGGGCTGTGTCCGTTTCTTCATTTAAAGATGGTTTGTACGGGCTGTATTGCCCTTTCAAAAAAGGGAAAAGGAAGGCACAATTAAAATATGGAGTTTGGAAGGGCTTGAGCCTTTTGAAATAAAACTTTCATAACATCAGCTTGGGAGAATTATCGTGGAAAATTAAAGACATGTTTTTATTCTCTGACAGTACGATTGGTACATGGAGTGTATCATCAGATTTGCTGGATGAACTGCTGACATTGTTCTTGATAGTGTAAAACAACAGCCGACAGCTATGTTTAAACCACAGCCTTTTCTGAACATGTGCAAAACATCAGTCTAGTCTGGTTAGTATACAAGAAATATTCATAAAAAGATCACTGCATAACAACTGATAAAAACTTTCCAAACTTTGGCTCTGAGTTTCTAGTTTTTGACAGTGAATTTTGCAAGTGTAAAAACAGTAAATTATTTATTACAGTTATCGTGTTCTGAGCTAAATTATGAAACTGTGATTTACTGTGAGATCTGAATGAGGTATTTTCATGGATGGATTTACTGGAAGCGATTTTGAGATCTGTAATCTCTGTAATATTATTCAGGCAGGCAGGCAATTGGAGTTTGTTGACAGTGAGAGACTGTGCCGTTGTCCTGCAAGACCATTGTTGTTTCCTTAGTCCTAATTGTGTTCTCTAACTAAATTAAGCCAATTATTCACAAAAAGTGATAATAAACATAGATTGTGTTTACACAATCTGTAACGATTGTGCAGTTACATTTGGCTGTACAAATGGCCTGTACAATTATGTTTGGCTTTCTGAATACATTGGGAATTACTAAGTTTAGACCTCAAATTTAACTATTTCATTTAGTCAATCACCCCTGCTTTCCACAGAGGCAAAAGATTAAGGAAAAAAAGATGTTTTACACTTCATAGCTTAAGATATTGTTTGATGATGCATCCAAGACATTTTAACAGCTTGCTGTTGCTGAAAGGCAGTAGTCTGGTTTCCCCTTTGACTCATTTTCCTGCAGTTTTCCTTATGTTTGCTCTAGCATGTGTTGGGCTAGTCAATTCAACTGACAGAATACAAATTCAAAAAGGAAGCAGATAGCTTTCTGCCATGTTAATGTGCCAAATTGGCAGAGCGGGCATAGGGGAGTAAAAGCCTGTAAAAGGTTGCAGAAACCCTTTGATAGCAGAGTTTATTAATGGTCAAATATCCTTTACTGTTGGGAAGTCTGCATTTTCAAAATGTCACGTTGCTACAAGCAATTTTCTTTGCTTGTGTCTGCTGTCATGTTAGAAAAGGAAAATCTCCAATAAAAGTAATTTGTATCAATTTTTTTGACTGTTAAGATCAATACAGCAGCAGTATAAAGACTAAATATTTATATGGAACATTGGTCTTTTACAATATGGAAAAGACAGTCTCTTCTGACAGGTATCTTTTTTGCCAGTAGTCATGTCCAATAATTGGAAAAAACTGCCAAGTGAAAGGATAGATTCTCCATCTTTTGATGATTTTGTGGAATGGAGTACTGAATCGCCTGAGGAGACTTTGTCATTCCCATCTGTGAAGTACTTCTGCAGCTTTTCCAGGCTTTCCAAGGTACATGTCTCATTTCAGCTACCACCAGAAAAAGGGTGGACAACTCCTGACTCGGAGTACATGACACCTTTGATGTGAGGGTCAGCATGAAGTGGAGAAGATAGGAATGTGGAGAGCAAACATTTACCGGCTCCTGTGGGAAAGCTTGGTTTATGACTTTTCCCCACTCCACTGCTGCACTGCAAAGGAACTTTTTCACTAATGTAGCTCACAAGACATTTCTCTGACACTGACTCCTATGTTATCATCTCTCAAACTTGATCATTTAGGTTAGTGGAGAAGTAATCCCAGTTAATGCTGAGTATTCTAGAAATCATCTAGTGCTAGAAAGTGTCTGGTGCTTTTCAGAATCAGGATATCTATAGAGAGGTGAGCTTTCTTCATGTTTGAAAGGTTGTTCAGAATTAACTTTACTACTAGATACAATTAAATAATAAAAAATCTTTTATAAGATTACTAATAGAACAAATCCTAATTCTTTCAACATCTCAGCTATTTTCTAAGGGTGACTAAATTAGCCTCTGTTAGCTTTGCCCTGCTTTTCATTACCTTACAAGAGGTCTGACATGCATTGAAGAATCCCTGGAGTTGCACCTTTCTTGTTCCTATTACTGAGAGCGCTTCTGGAAGACCTAATTTCTCTACCCAAACTGGAAAGATATCTTTCTTCCTTTTTCTTCTCATATACCTGCCCCTCATTTTCTGTGTCTGATACTGTGAGTTTGCAGTTTGGTCATATAATAATACATCATATCATATTTGCCTGGTCTGAAAGCTTGAGAAGTAGCTGAAACTCCCAGATATCTTTATGTATTCAACAACATCTTCAAATTTTCTCAGTCAAGATGGAAATATGGAATATTTAATGATCTGCTGCTGTCATCTCTTAACTTTCATGCCCAATCTCTTCTATCACCAGGTGAGAAAGGGAGCTGAAGCATTCTCAGTAGCTTTTTTGGATCTCCAGTACTTCAAAGGCAGGATTATACCTGCAGGATTAATAAACTTAACAACTAAACCCTGAAGTATGATGAGCAGTCAGTTCTAGCTAGGGATTAAACTCATTTCCAAGGCTTAGTTATGAATAAAAGTACTTTCATGCGCCTGTTGGTACCCTGAGAAATACTTGTGGAAGTAGAAGGCTCTTTAATTATTTGTGCATGTTTCCTATGCGTTGACTGTCTTTTGCTTCTTGCATTTCATAACCATTTATTCTTTATTCCTTTCTAGTCACTTCAGTAGCTTATCTCAGAAACTTTTATCTCTGAATTTCATCTTTTATAAAATATTTTTGCCTATGCTTTTTAACATTTTGTCTTCAAGTGCATATGACATGAATTGAGCAAAACCAGCAGCCTGTGCTTCCGCATGTAGATGGCTAAAATCTCATATTCACTAGAACTCCACCTTTCTGCTTGAATGCTTTGTGATACACATATACCATATATGAATATCTTAGAAGAAAGGAAGAGACAAGGCAAGCAAAAAATAGAATGGATAATGCCATATTTTACAATGATTTAATAATACTTGGAAAAAGCCAAAAGGTAATTACTGTCTGAGTTAAAGACTTAAAAAGCTTTCAAACTAGGCAAATATGATAATGATATGATGTATTATTATATGACCAAACTGCTGGCTTTATCATATAACAAGTGTATTTCTGGGCATGTGACAGGAATGTGGATATATATCCAAGGAAAACTTGCACTCCCTGTCATCACCAAGATAGTCACCCTCCCCTCCAGGATGGTGTCCAGTAGCATACCAGGATCTGCAAGCAGCAGTCACTCAGGGGCTGGTGCAGGGTTGGATGTATATCCACTGCATGGTTGGGGAAGCATATATTTTGGCATGAGACAAATCTTCCATCATGTGAAAGGGACAGTCACGGGTTCCTCGAGGAAAGAGGAAGGAGAAGAATAGACTGCCTGGCGGTAGTACAGTTCGTTCTATGTGCTCTTTAGCCACATCTGAAGGCTACCGTGATAAACATGAGAGTACAAGTGATCCAGATTAATTGTTCTGGCAGGCCAAATTCAATTAATCAGTGGCAGTCTGTGTGTTTATGAGCTGTGTTTTTATAAGAGTAAAATCTATGTTTCTAAAAGCTATGTATGTTAGAACAAATAGCCAATCTGACCATAATAATCTCATTGTAACGTGTGCCTCCCTCTTCAGCTCTGCTTAGTGGCTTCCACTTTTCTGTCATCTCTGTTTTCACTTCCAAAGCCCTTCAGAGTTTACCTGTCTCCTACAGCATAAGCTTATTCTCTTGCCTTGTTATGTTTTCAAAATAGAAGCTTCAGACCTCCTTCTGTTCCATTACTTAAGCCTGAGGGAAGCTCCCTTCATCTTTTTCAAAACAGACGATTATGTAATACCATTCTTTGAACCCCTGTCAAAATTCTTTCTTTCCTATAAAAGGCTTGATGGGAGTAAGCGTCCAGAGTACTGAGGCCATTGCCCATCACACAACCCAAATAGTCTGGCTTTTTCTGTCAGAATATTTGTATCCTTCCGTCTTCTCATACTTAAATTTACATTTACAAGAGGGGGAACAATCCTTTTTCACGTGTAATATCAGCTCATCATATATGGTTTGTGAATGGGGCTCATATGTGTTATGACAATGTATTTAATACAGTAATCATCTGTTTTCTTCGCATTATTCCTTTGTGTGCTGTTCTTCAGAGAGTGTTATCAAAGCTTTTCTCCCATCATAAAGTGTGATCAGATGGTACCTTAATAAGGATGTTTATGTGAGTACTGTAGCCTTTGGCAGGGTGTTGCATGAAGAGAATTGTATTGTTTCCAGCACCCATGTTACCCTATTTAGAGCTGACACAGCTATTGCAACGCTGCATTGTGCTTTGTGGATATTCCTAAAGTTATGTCATGTAGGTATTCTCAGAAACATTTCAGTTTATGTACCTCTCTTTCCCTCCTGCTCCCCAATTATGGTTGGATGCCAGAATGAGGTACACTGTTTTACAGGAATTATGTGAATACAGGAGTAGTATACCCAAGGATCATGTACCCTATTGGCTCTAGTAAGGCACTCAGAGTTCATATTAAGCTCCTTACCTGCTGTAACAGCCATAGTTTGGTGTATGTATGTGTGTTGCTACTTCCCAGAACAGAATCCTCTATCCTCTAATATGGTTTATGCATTGTTCTTAAAAATGCATGTGTCCACTCAAATTCCATAGAGGAAGGTTCTGTACAGCTACTGATTAATTACAAACATGTATCTATCTATTGCTAAGAATTCAAAATATCTTGCAGTTGTTCTTTAGTTATTAACATTATTTTGTTAGTTTAGGCAAAGCTGAAATCGGAGGTGTGAGTTAAAGCTCCAAAAGAACTAGACTGTTGTTCTCCCCAAAAGCCCCTCAGAGCTGCAAGTCCATTAATCTGCACTCATCAGGACTAGGTAACCCTATTATTAACCAAGGGTTTGAGAGAGATGACTGGCTTTACTTTCAGAATGTTTGCAAGTTTTCTAACTGGAGTTAGTTCCCTGAAAAAGTGGGAGTATAGTATGCCCACATCAAGAGTCAAGAGGTGTATAGAGGTTGCTACAGCCATGAGGTATTAATGAATTACGTAAAAGCAAAGTGAGGATGAATTAAATATACTGGCACAAGATTGAAGACTGAGCCAGCTGGTCCTGCAACAAAGGATACTTCAATATACAGGTTCTTCCATGGTTTTATTCTTGAGCTTACAAAGGTATTAACATAAGCTTAAAAAAATGCACAAGCAAGCCCCATCCCTGTACAAGCTCTCTTCAGCAACTGAGATGAGAATTCAGCTTGTTCCATGGTCTGTCTTTGTCTGCAGGATAGCTGTTTTTACTGATTTTTCCTATGTTGTCCTATGACAAACTAGTTGTCCATTATATTGTACCTTTAGCATTGACTGGGACATGTGATCTTAGCAGAGGTAGAGCCTGAACAACTTAAGTTTAAAAATGGAAAGCTGGAGTGGAAATACAAAAAACTGACTAATAAAAATGTTACTATTCTTTGTGCTAGCATATTGTACTTAAAATACAGTTTCATATACATGCAAATATGTTTACAGTGCAAAAAGCTCTACATTAGTTTATTCACAAAGTCATGTTCTGTACTTTGTCTATGAAATTGTTGTCTCTAAACCTGCTTCACAGGTTCAACTTCACAAGTAGCACCAGTTTCAAATAAACTACAATATGCAGAGATCATTTTTCATACCTCCTGGGCATGGGTAATCATCATGAATATTTCTTTGAATATTTGACACAGAAAGCATATTGCAACTATACATATGCATCCTTTCTTGACCAAACTCCCCAAATTGCCATTAGAATGATCATGACAATCACAGTGTAAAGCGTACAGACTGTAACAAGCTCATCTCCACGCTGTCGTTTGAACCCAGAGACACTGGGCCAGTTCTCATGCATGTTTGCTGTGGATTTCTGTCTGTGAGCACGGAGAGAATGTATCCTGCTGTAACAAAAAGAAAGATTAAGATTAAAAATGATTCTTAATAATTTATTAAGAGTTTGATAATGTGTATAATGAAGTACAGAGTGGACGTGGAGTCACTGACTAGATTTGGGAAAGAGCTCTTCAAACTGTATGGGGCTAATAGAGTCATTTCCATAATTGGAAATGCAGAATATTTACCAGCCATTTGGTGTATCTCTCCTACTGACAGGCAGAGAGACTGGTTATAGGCTTGTTAGGGAATGTACGGCACTCTTCACTATTAATACAAATCTGTTTTGTGAAAAGAAAAATACGCCTTTTCTTTTTGCAAAATTATGAAAGTGACAGGGTTAAAACATTTTGTCAGTTACCAAAACTTCAATCAGGGGGAATAAGCACAGCATGTGCTATGTGAGCTTCCCATTCTGCTCTGCTAATGTGTTTTTTATTTCTGCTTTTCAGAGAGAACTTCCCTCAGCAGTTTTTGTCAATGTATTTGTTAGCCAAAGATACCAGTCAGGAGTAACTACATAAAAAGTATCTGCAGCATTCTCTAGAGTAGTATTTTACATTGTTTTGCCACCTTTCTCAAATGATTTGAAAGCAGAAGTGCTAGACTATAGCAAGTAACTTCCAGTTATTGCTGTCTCAACTTAGATTTGTCCTGGCTGCAGTGCACCACAGTTCCTAATACATCCAAACTGCAATGCCAAAAGGACATCAGTCAGCTTGGCTTTTTATGTAGCTTAAAAGGGGTCTGAGGAGTATGATACTCGATACAACTCTTGTTCATATGCGTTCTTGCTATTATTACCACAGAAGAGTAGGAATTACAAAAAAAAAAAAAAAAAAAAAAAAAAAATAAAAAAAAAAAAAAAAAAAAAAAAAAAAAAATCAAAAAAAAAAAAAAAAAAAAAGAAAAAAAAAAACCCTAAACACCCAAAACGTTAGAGGAGGCACAGTTTATGAGTTAGGAGCTCTTAACCACAAATTGTATTGAGATACTTATGCATACTTGGAAGAAAGCTGTTAGAACTGTTTTTTAAAGATAAAAGGCTTGAAAGTGTGATCTGCAAAGGTAATTTGTCAATAAACAAGTTCTGCAGTTGATACTTTACAGAAACTAGTTTTAGGGTGAAAAGTACATGTTTAACATTTGTATTAGGACAAAGGCTAACTGTGTCTTGCATAACTGCAAATCAAACAACATAGTTCATGATAATCTGGCAGTATCAAGTTAAGATCACAAAAGGAATGTTCTGTCAGTAGTTTGCTTTCCTATTTCTACCTGTCTGGGAGAATGTAGTACATGCAGCTTACCTCCTGGCATTCATGTTATCCTGGTAATCGAGTTGTCAATAAAATAGATTTCTTCTTGCAGAGAGGAAAGAGTTGTCCTTTTTTATCCTCTTGCTTCCTCTCACAAAGGAGAGAAATCTTCACTGTGAACCAACAAAAGAATCTTTCTCCTCAATTCAGCCAGCAATGAGCAGCCAGCCTTGTCAGTCAAAGTACACAAGTTATTGATTTTCTAAAGCTGATTTTGACATAGTTCCTCAAAAAAAATCTCTGGAGCAGCTCAAGAGGCAAATAATGAGTAATCTCAAAGACTGACTTCTCCTTTTAGCTGCTGGGATCCCTTCTTATAAACAGTAGCTGGCTGCTAAAACATTGCCAAATTCTTAGCAACGGAAGTAATGCACAGATGAAGGGTGCTGGTGGTGAAAAATGCAGAAGGATGAGCTGTAACTTACAACTACTTTCTATTAGATCACAGGCTCTCTTCTGTGTTCCCTTCTTAGTTCCTTTCTACAACTATCACTTGGTTAATTTACCAGGAGTGAAATTTCAAGCTGCTATCACTTAGAGGTGCTCTAATGCTCAAACAGTTTTGGAAAAAGTAGGTGCCTTTAATAATCTGTTGACTTTCATAACATGACCATATTCAATATGCAGTCTGTATAATGGCACAAAAGAAAACATTTGGACATCTAGAGATAGTAACTAAGTATAAGGAAACCTGCAGAAGTAAATTTAAAATTTGAAGTTTTGCCATTTCCTGTTCATTGTGTCCAAACAAGAGTCTAGAGAATTTTGTTGTCAGGCACTACTGTGATGAGAGTTGTCTGTTCACTTGTCATCATTCCCAGCTGTCTTAGGAATTACAGCTGATAAAAACTTTGGAAATGTTGATAGCAGCAGTAAAACATGATGCTTTATCCTTTTACTCATTTTTGACCACCTATAAGAATGCAAAAAAAGTTCTCTTTCCTGTTTTTCTTAGGAAAATCAATGGGGTACCACAATAATAGGAATTAAAACTTGGTCTTTAAATGGAGATGATTTTCTCTCAGCTGAGTTAAATTGATTGTCACAATGAAAGTCATCATATGACTGCAATGTAAATTAATTCACACCTGAGCTTTGTACTGCTGCAGTTGGAGTGGCTATTGGTGTTACCTACTTTAAAATTCCATTTTGTAGATATGCAGCTATACTGCAGGGTGGATAAGCCTTACTGTTATTTCTACTTTGCGTTAAAGTAAGAAAATCTGTTCTTTGCTTTGTATTCTTCAGCCAGAATTATGCTCTAGGAATTAGATTTTGTCCGGGGTCCATATTTCCTGAAAGTGCATGTGTTGTATGCAGCCTCCCTTATACAAAGACTGGTGTAGAAAGTGTAAATGGGCCAGTTTCAAAAGAAAATACATTAATGAGTGGCACAGATCCTCATGTACTGGGTTACTTCTCCGCTAGAATACTGACACTGTTCAGCAAATGGGAAATGGGGGGAGGGGAAGGGTTAAAAATCTAGCAAATCTCTAGAAATTTTAAGCAGTCTTAATAGAAATTCCTTATTGTTTCCCTAATCAAATCTTACATATATACTGTTTGTTCCTGCCCACTTGAAACAATAATTAATAGGAGGCCGTGCCAGTGCAGAAGTTCTCCCACAAGTTGTTTATTGAGTTTATGATGCTTTAATATAATAAATCTAACGGTTCGGTAAGTATCTGTAGCACTGCTGAACATACAGGATTTAAATTTGTAGTTTAAAAAAAAAACAGGCAGAAGCTCTTCTTTCCCAAAGCAAAATGAGAACAGCTTCATACATCATCTTTAAACTGCCAAAAAATAAAACAACCTCCATTTCCCATTTAAATGTTATTTTAAGTTTCTGGTCACAGATTATTGCTGTTGACTAAGACAAATCCGAACTTGCAGTTCTGGTGCACTTCTACAGGCTTTTGTCTTTTCTTCACATACATAGCATTTGTGTTTTTATATAAAACACTTTTGGTTCCTTTAGTTTTAGTAAAACCATTAGAAATGTCCAAATATGTCTTGGGATATCATTTATACTCTGGAAATTTTGCTAGATTGGATTTCAAATATAAAGTAAATGTTTAAAAGTTTACAAAATTAAATGCTCTTAATCTTGTTAAGACTGACTTTGTTTACTCCGACTCTAATCTGTCATGTCATAAAACTCTTTTCCATAAATAACATGTATAAAAAGAGCTATTTTGATCTCAGCAAAACTATAACAGTTTAACTGAAACTGAATCGAGGCTCCATTTCCTTTAAGTGAACTTGTTATAAATTTAATAGAAGTACATATTTTGAAATGTACTGTACATGTCAATAGAAGTACCCTTTACTCCTAACCACTGTGCGAGGAATAAAACACTGTTGCTGTAACCAATGAAGCCACTGAGGATGCCATATAATTCTTTGTTATTAATAATATTTTAAAGAAAGTATTTTTATAGAAAAGTAGAAATATTATAATGACTTCCAGAAAGAGATCACTAAAGAATTACAGAGATCCACTGACTTGAATCACTTGTAGCTTTTTCAGACCAGATCCTAAAAGAGTATAGGTACAACTTCTGGTGCTGCTAAAGGGGTTCAGTGCCTGTTTCCATAAACAGTGTATGATAGATGCCTCAATAAAAGCTGTACACTGGGTTCTTTCATTATGTTTTTCATTTTTAATACGTTTTTTCCATTTCAATCTTTGGATTTATAGCGCTTTTTTCCCATGACCCCAACACTCTCTCCTTGATTTTCTGTTTCTTATTGATGCTTTCACTTTTTGATTGAAGTAACAGAAAGCATGCCCAAGCTTAATTTTTCGTAACTGTCAGGCTGTGGTTTTTTTTGGCCACATCGTAAACACTTGCTTGAGCATTTCTGACTTTTATTTTTCTGGTTTTTTTTTCCTTCCAGTCCTGTAATTTTATTTGTGTAAAATTATCCTTTATAACGAACATGCCCAGTTTTGCAAAGTACAGCCATGGACTCCGGGTGAACTTTACTGGGAAAAAGAAAATCGTCATTGAGACAGACTAAAAGCAGCACAGGAGAAGCAAGGGGAGAAGCACGGAACTGAAGTTGTTACGTGAGCTAACAGTAACTCGGTGACCCAAGAGAAAGAACACCAAAGCGAGCAGGTACGAAATCCTGAGGTAAAAAGGCAGGAGGTGGAAGAGGGCAGGTCAGGGAGCGAGCGCGGCCGGGCCCCTCGGGCGCCGCCGGGGGTGGCGGCGAGGCAGGAGGAAGCGCCCGGGCGGCCAGCGGCGGCGGAGCAGCTGGGCCGCGGCCCGCCGCCTGCCGCCGCCTACGAGCCCCAGAAAGCCCTGCGGCGCCGGCACGCGCCGTATCGTTCGAACCGGCCAATGAGAGCGCGCGCAGCGCGTCACGTGAGCCGGGGCGCGCTTTCAAACGTGGCGCCGGCAGGGCGAGGCGGCTTAGTGCGCGGCGGCGGCGCTGAGGGGAGGTGAGGGGGGTCCGGTCCGGTCCGGTCCGGTCCGGTCCGGTCCGGTCCTACCGAGCCGCGTCCTGGAGCGCCGGTGCGGGGCCCGGCCGCCGGGCTGGGCTGGGGCAGGGCGGCGGACGAGGGGGAGGCTCCGCGCCTCTCCTTGGGGCTTCGCCGCCGAGCAGCGGGGCCGTTGGTCCTCGGCGCGGGCGCTGCCGGCCGCCTCGGGGTGCGGGTCTGGCCTGAGCTCCCGGGGGTCAGGCCGCGCCGGGCGGGTTAATCCCCCCGCCTCTCTCTCGGATAAGCAGAGCGGGAGCTGCCTGTGCGTGAGCCCGCTCCGGCTCAGCAGAAGGCTGCGGTCGATGCGCTTCTGGCCGGAGTGGCCGGCGCCGTGATAATCAGCACATGCGCTTCCCTCAGCGGGCGGAGATGTGCTGAGTCTCGGTTATGCCGCTTTTAAAGTAGTGCTTTAAACGTTTTCTTACTCTGTGGTGCGACAGCGCTCTGGTGCACACGTCTGTCTCAGCTGCTCTCAGAGGCTGTATGCGTCTGAGGGATTTCATCACTGATGTAGTGACTGGATGTTACACTAAGGAACTGCAGGAATCCTGGATACTAGTGCTGTATTTCAAGGCTTTTTACACAACTTACAACACTTTATATAAATAGACTTGGGTTATTCAATGCTACATTTGAAGAGAGCACAGTCAGATTTCTGTGATTTTTTTTTGTAAGCTGTGTGTTTGTGAGGCTGTCACTGAAGTTCACGTGCAAGATTCTTCAGAGAAATTTTTTACCTGCTTATTAATTTGCCAAAATCATACAGTTCTATGATGTTACTGCATTTTTCTAAACCTACTGCATAATTCTTTGTTTTCCAGGTACTATGGAAGAAGGAAAAGAAACAGTAGCACATTGCTCAAGTCACACGATTGAAGAAAAGTTGGGTATTTGCATGAGCAATGGTAGGTGGAAAACATGTTGAAATACACTCTAGTTGGTGTATCTCATATTAAAAATAAGACATTTAAGATTGTTAGACCTCTTGTATCTGCTTTACAACATGTTCTGCATGCTTCCTTCTTTGGATGGGCTGCTATTGCTCTCCTCAGTGTCTCAAAGGCCTCCTCAAGACTTTGTGGAGCACTTGTTAGAGCATATGTAGTAGTGACATGAGGTCATCAGCCTCTCTGAGTTCGTCTCTTCTCTTTATTTGCTTGATTCGATTAATATTTAGTGTATATATTAGTTAACAAGAAAACAAGAAATTTTTCACATTAGGTCATGTTAATGTACTTTCCTGATCTGAACCAGGAAAGAACTGACTAATAAGACAACTGCCTTGTCATGCAGCTCCTGACTATATATCTCACTTTTTTGACTGGAGGCTGCTGATACTGCTCCCCCCAGTCAGCTCCCAAGTTCATATTATGGATGCTTAGAAGCTAGTATCTTGTGCCTAGATCTTGCATGATGTTTGGGTGTCTCATTGTGATGATTATGATCATATGCATAACTGGATCTTTGTAATTTCTTTGAACTAATAAATGCTGCAAGTTTTATATTAACCACTTAATAATTACAGCCTTCTTTGCCATCTGATATTAACCTCACAGAATTGTCAAAGCATAATACAATATGCTTACAATTACTGTCAATTTTCATTGTGACAAAATCCTAATGGAATTGTTATAGTTTCAGACTTTCCTCTTCTGACTGATGAAAAGTTTGATTTTGACCTTTCACTGTCACCTGCAAGGTGAGTTAAGTGTCTGCAGGTACGTACATCTTTAAAATACCGATAACTTAAACTCTTGACTGACTTATTTTTATTCATAGTGGAAATGAAGATGAAGTTTTTGTTGGACCTCTCGGACACAAAGAAAAATGTATTGCTGTCAGCATTGAAGCAACAGAAAGTGCTGAAAAAAAGATTGCATCTTCTGATGATGATAAACTTATGTGGAGCCCACTTACAGGAGAGAAATTTGTTGAAATTTTCAAGGAAGCTAATTTATTAGCACTGCAGATAGAGACTGGAAATAAGAACGAAGAGAACAAAGTAAGCCAGTCAGAAGAACAAGAAAACAAGGTTACAGAAAAGTTTGTAGAAGACTCTATGTCAAAACTGAAAATACTGAGAAACAAAAATATAGAAAAAAGCCCCAGGGCTATTAAAAGGGAGACATACTGTGTAGGGGAGAGTCCAGTCTGTCAGCTGCCACCTTCTTTTCAGAAGAAATCAGATAACAAAATACAGGTTCTTCATACTCCTCCAAGCAGAAACCCTGTTAAAATTCATATATCTCCTAAAATTCCTGGCTCACCTCTGGCTCAAGACCAGAAAACTAAGGACAGAAATAAAAAGACTGACAAACTGCAAATGGCAAAGTCTTCATCTACTTTTGGAAAAACCAAGTTGTTAACTGTAGAAAAGGTAAAGACAGATTCTGTACAACAATGTTTTCTTTAAACATGACCTTTGAGTTGCAGGAATTTTTAAACTGTCTACAAGTATTTATTAGTATACTTTAATCTTCTGATGTGTGTCTCTGCCTCTTAAGATAATCAAGCAGGAAAAAGTAAATTTAAAGGGCTGCCAAGTGCACAGAAAAGTCGAGGTAGATACTATGGTATATCAGCTGACTAATCTATTATGACAGTGTAGAGCATCTGCAGACAAGTTTCTCTTCTGTTATTTTCTTTTTTGTTAGTATCATCACTTTCTGCTTCTGTTTCAATGTCTACTTTTTTTAACTGATAAAATCATGGCAATTTTCTTGGTGACTTACTCTGAAAGTGACTTTACTGTTAACTACTGCAAAAGGAGGAAAGGTAGGGGAAGAATTATTTTGGTAGGAAATTCTTTTAGTTCTGGTTCTGTCTATACCTTGCTTCCACTTCTAGACAGAATTGATTAGTTGTATATGATTCAAGATGTGGCTATGTGACAAACAAAGTGTGTTCTATGATAGCAGGCAAACAGTTTGTGTTAGTGACCTGTGTACAAATCCCTGTTGTTAGAATATCTTACATATTTTGTTGTTTTTACCCCATATGACTTAGACTTCAGTGTATACCTCAGATATTACTGAAAAATGTATCCTTGGTAACAATAATCAAATGAAAATGTTAATTTTTGAACAAAAGTCTAATTTCCCGATGTTTAAAGGAGTTCATTTTTGACATTTTTTCTTGATATGAGCAAGACATAGTGATTTAGTCAAATTCTATCCTATCAGTCTAAGTAGACAGCTTTGGATGATATAGTTAAATATTGTAATTCCTCACCCTTTGAAAAGTTCGAGTAAACCAAAAGAATATGCATTAAAGTAGCTGTCATAGTTTTAAGTTTTATGTTAACATAAAATTTGTGCTGATGAACTGTTGCTGCAGAACTGTCCTTAATTAGACTTATAATCATCTGAGTTAAAGCCTGTTTTAATTCTTAGCAAATACACTCCCTAGACTAAATTCTAAACTATTAGTCTAAAGACCAGGGACTTGACTAGAGTTCAAAGGCTTCCTCATTGACTGTCTTAGTCTAACAATCAGCTTGTGCACAAACTTTTCAGTGGCTTCTAGAAATGCTGGTAGCTTTTAAAATGTTCTGTTGAAATTTACAGCCCAAACCAGGAAAATACAGTAGCATTTCTACAAAAAGAGACTTGAACAGTATGGGATCATCTGAGGATCTTATTTCTGATAAATCAAGCGCTGCTTCAGATGTCTTTGAGTCTTCATTCAGTGGCAGTTCCTCAATACAAGACAAAAGAGCCCTTCCTGCACCAAGTAAGGTAATGGCAAGCATTTTTTTATTAAAAATAACCTTGATGACATTTCTGTAAAAGGAGAAAACTGAATATTGTTTACATTCTAATTTAAAGTTGTACTTCTGTGTACGATGTATTCAACAGAAGTTGCGTCTTGTTCTGCAACTGCAGTTCTTGAATATGTTCCATGTCTGTAGCACAAAACATGTTTAAAAGCAACTGCATAACATGTGGTGGGTTAACAATATTATCTTCATGTTGTTCAAGTGCTAGCCACAGAAAAGTGATTTGCCATTTTCTGCAGGAACTAGGAATTTTTGTCTGGTGAATTTTTGATGTCTGGTTGACCACTGTACCATATGAAAAGATTGCCATAACTTGCATGAAGGTAGAATATCTATAGCTGTTGAGGATGGTTTTGAACCTTTAGACACTTTCTACTTCTATGCTGCATGCCACTTGTCACTTCATTTGTAGGAATGGAGGGGACCCTGTGAACAGGGGAGGCAGAGAATCCCTTTTGCATAGGTCATTTGGAAGACTCAAATCATGCCTACATTCTGAGCCAGTGCCACTAGGAACCTAGAGTTGTAGTCTGCAAAATAGCAAGGGCTCTTAGCTGTTGCATCATCAAGTGGTTTTAGCCCTGTATGCCATTATTCTGCTGCAGTATGGTGTTATACATATTTTCAGCACATCACTGTGGTTTATCTGAGGAGCCAGGTAATTCTGTGATAGTGCTAAAAAAGCAGAGGGAAGAAGAGGACATGTGCTATATAGCAGAAGACAGTAGGAGACAAGTGGAACTTCTAGCATTAGATTTGGCCTGTGCCTACACTAATGGGAACTGGCTGTTGTATAGTCTGCCTCTATGTAGAGACGCTTACTTGAATGTACCTGTTCACCCTCATGTGACTATGTAGCCCTGCAGTCCTGAAAAGTAGCACAGTGCTGTGGTATGTGCTATGTGAATGGTGTTCATCTACCAAGAATGAGTTTGTATGCAGCTAACAGAAAATTGGAACAATGTATTGTAAATCCTTTAGTATTGCCTTCTGAAATGTGACCTCTGAGGAGCACGTGTACTTGAATGAAGTTTTTGACTTTTTGCATTATTTAATACTGACTGTTAGAAATTCCTTAGCTGAAATCCGTGATTTCTTTCTTATGAAGCGGTTTGATATAGGATCACTTCCTCAGCACTCTTGTAACTTTTAATGTGAAGATAAATAGGATGCAGGAAGTCCATGCTCAAGTTTGTGGCAGGGATAAACTGTCAACATTCTAGATCTCTTGTTCAGTTCTGTATAATCAGATACTGTGAACTGTTTCCATTATTTTTAAATGGTAGTCTGAGAAAAGACCTCAAAGGCATAAGCAAATAAGTGCAATGCTAAACAAGTCTAACATAAGAATGTTAAATGCCTCTTGCTTTTGAGTAAGCTGTATTCTCTGATTCAGTCTGGCTTAAAGAAGATGACAACACATCTGAAACCTCCTGGTGTTGCTAGTGGTATCACAAGAAAGACTACTACTTCATCATCATCGTCATCAGTTTCCAGCATGAACTCAAGCCTGAATTCAAGTTTGTCCATTTCTCCCATACACAAAAATGGTAATCACTTTTACAACAGATTTGTCTCATAAATCACAGTTTTTAAGTAGCTATGCTCTTGGATTGCAAATTTGTTTGGATGTTTGTCCAGTGCGTAAAAACAGAAAAATATTTTAATGAAGAATAAGTTTTTAAGGGTTTTGGTTAACTTACATGGAAATAAATCTGAAATTTCTAGAGTTTGCAATAATTAGATTAATGTAATAGTCTGATGCAGTGAAAAGTAAGCAATGCTTCAGGAAACATGATCTTGCTATATATACTCTTCTGTATAATAGCTGAGCATGTGAGCTTTTGAATGTTGTGAGCTTGTCTGACTCACTTGAAAAAACAAGCGAAAAACAACTGAACTACAGAAGGAAGATGGAAAGCCTATTTCCAAATTCTGGCTTTCTGTAAGCCCATTAAAAGGATGGCTTTTACTCAAATTAAACTCAATATGGGGATATAATGGAGTATAGCTAAGGGGTTATAGTATAATCATAGAATCAGTAAGGTTGTGAGGGACCTCTGGAGATCATCTAGTCCAACCTCCCTGCTCAGCAGGGTCACCTACAGCATGTTAGACAGGGTTGCATCCACGCGGGTTTTGACTTATCTCCAGAGAAGGAGACTTCACAACCTCTCTGGGCAACCTGTGCCAGTGCTCCGTCACTCTCAAATCCACTTGACTGTTTCAGTAAGCCTTAAAGGGTTGGGAAAATAGTTTTCTAAAACGCTGACAAGATGTAAGCATTGTATTCTTGCATGTCTAGCAAGATATCAAGACACTCAATTTTTATTATGTATTTGTTTCTGGACAGGGCCTAATGAGGTATTAATAAATGCTAAGGCATAGTAGGAACTTATTAATCTTACTAGACACTTTTTCCTATCCTGTATTACTAATGAAAGTAACTACAAAATGACTAAAAATAAGAACCATACTGAAAATTGAGAAAAGCAGTTATGTGATAGATCAGCATATGGTATTGATGAGAGTAATTTGAGCTATTATCCACTTAAATGCCAGTATAAGGGAACAAAGCCAACAATGCTGTGAGAAAATGTTGAAAGTGCAACCTGAATATGCAAGTTGTTCTGGTGTTTGTTCCTAGCAGAATGTTTTTTGACTTGACTGCAGTAATTTAGTATGTTGGTGAGGGGATTGCCTAAAATAGACAGAATTACTTGAACGTGAGAGTGTATTTTCAGTAGTTGTATACGTTCTCCTTAAAGTTCAGTGCTAAATTGCTTCTTTCTGTATTTCTCGTATGAGCTTAGTTATTTGCTTATTCAAACACTTAACAATAAGCAGTCATTTGGAAACTAACTCAGCTTTTTATTTCAGGTAAATCAAGTACATCTTCAAAAGCTTGTGTGAGTGGCTCTAAACTTTCATCTAATACAAATAGGCCAGCCCTGGTCAGGCCTACCAGAGTGTCATCTCTGCAGGCTGCCAACACTGAGAGATCTGGCAAGCAAACAAGATCAGCTAGTACTCCAAAAATATCTAGTGCTGTAAGCTTAGCCAACTCTTCAGCTTCTGCAACATCATCTGAGGCTCTAGGCAGTGGAATTCACAGGCTTAGTTCTGTTCCCAGTCTCCAGAAGCTATGTCAGCAAAATAAAGATGGAAGTGCAGCAAAAGCAAGCTTGTGCCTAAAGCCCAAGACTAGAGTTCTGTCTGTTCCTACAAGTCAAATTAAGGTTCCAGCAAAGAGTGGAGGTAAACACATATTTTACATGACCTGTCTCCTGATAATTTGGCTAATAATATCAAATATTTCTTTGGATGCTTGTCACTTGTGTTATTAAACTTCTGTCCAGCTCTTGGAAGCATTGAGTAATTTAACTGAAATGTATCTGTAGTTGTAAAATGATTGCGTGGATAACAATTAACACTAAATACCTTTATCTTCAGGTACAACTCCGGACAAATCAGCACCGAAAGCAACACCATCTCTTGGGTTAACATTTTGTAGCACACTTGGAAGGTATGGCGCATAACAAAGTTGAGTATGCTGAGGCATATTTTTCTTTTGAGTGTAACACAACTGATTGTAACAACAGTCATTAAAAGATATAACTTCCTTGAAAATAAGTTTCTCTAGTGCCTGAAGACTTCTAGATCCTCTTAATCTCAGCGTGTGCTCTTAACTAGTTCTGAAAAATCAAAACACTATTTGATAGCTGTCTGCTCTTTCTGCAGGTTAAGCAGTATTAAGGCTTATTGAGATTAAAAAAAAAATCTTCAGAAGAATAGTCTTTGCAATGTTAAACAGACCAGCATCGTTCATGATAGCATAGTAGGGTCTTTATTTCATTAGAAATTTTGTCAACTCCATGAACCCCATTCCATTTTTGACCAAAGGCAAACTGACCTCTACTGTCTGGTAGAATTGTTTGAACAGTATTGTTTGTAGAAGCTTTTGGCTAATGCAAATTTTATGATCCTCTTTAGTGCCATGGCAGTCAGCACTCCTGTGAAACATCCAGAAGATGGGGTGTCTCAGAATTCTTGTTTTCGTGAGTGGTCTGTTTCAATGACTCCTGCCAGTTTAAAACAGTCTGCCTTACCTACACCCATCCGTCGAATCTCAGGATTTCCAGCAGTGACTCCTAAAACTACACCAAGGGTGGCAGTTTCTCCACATCTTGCATCTGTTCGCCGAAGTTTCAGCCTATCTACCAAAAAGACTCTTACAGCTGGGTAGGCCAGAACCTCCAAAATGAAATGAGTATTTTAGGCAAACTGGTCTAAACTAAATTTGATAGAGACTTTAAAGTTCCAAGCAGTTCCCCTAAATGTTAGAATGGAATACCTGAGCATTTAGATACTGTATTGCTTCAGTGTGGATTTATATCTTGTGATTAACAAAATGCTATAAGCTGTGCTAAGATGAGTCAACATGTGGCATTAAAAAGTTTACTTGCATTTCTTTAGCTAGGGTGCAGCTTAATTTTTATCTGATGCTCAGATTAAAAACTGAGGTGGATTTGAAGCCAACATAGTTCTACTATTGCCTTTTGAGGGGAAGTAGTTACTTAAAACCAGTAGTACTCTTGCCTATGTTTTATGCTATTGCCAATGCTTCGGTGAAGTGATACATTGTTAAAGGCTGACTGAACTTTATCTTCTGAGCAGCTTTACCTATGTTTCATTTGAAATAATATCTTGAACTGTGGTGGAATCCTGTTAACTAAGTTTTCTGTGGAGATTACTGCCTCCTTCGTATCATCAGCCCAACATCTTTTCACAAGCATCAGATGTACATATGTATGCTTGTTTAAGGGCTTGTGGAGGTCTACAGAGGGTTAACAGAAAAAGTAATTATAGACTGCTTAATACATAGTGATCCTTAGTATTAAGGCAGGCATGATGCATACCTAGGAAATATGTCCTAAATGTTTCCTTGAGAGAAAAGAATATTTTGGACACTTAGAATTTAACAATTACTCTTTCCACAATGAATTTTAATATCATACTAACAAGTTTTCAACTCCTGCTCTTCTAGCTGGTCCTTGTACTTACACTCAGCTGGGATTGAAGTGGGTTGCTCAGTAATATGAAATATCAATTCTAGTCTGCTAGCTTCTTAAAAGTACAAAAAAATGAAGCCACATGTTTGTGTCCATTTAAGATTAAATACTTCTCAACCTTGAAGTCATTAGCTGATTTCTTTGCCTATATAGTCTATAAACTTATTGCACCCTGAAGGTATGCTGCAGGTAACTAGTGTGCTTTTAGATCAGAATATGGGAAGCCTTTTAGTCTTAAGACATGAGATAAAAAGGAAATAAGGAGAAAATGAAGTTAAGGTATTGTAGCTTTTTAGCATGGATTGTTTAACTTTGGCTTGTCTATCTTTAATACTTCATGCTGGTTGGAGTATTCAATTACTGCCAATATCCTTTTCCTCAGATCTAAGCAGACAAAAGAGACTAAGACACAGATATCTTCAGAAGATGATATATCTCCTCCACCTGTGCTACCTCTTACACTTGACTTTTCACCAGAAAAGACTACAGAAATAGCAGGTGAATTAAAAGAGGCTGGTGTACAAGATCAGCTGGCTAATGAGAGACAAACTAATGAGGTAAGAAAAGAGAATCCATTTTTCTACATAACTAAGTGAACTGAGTATATATGAATTATTTTCTACTCATCCCTCAATTTGACATACTTAAGTACATGCAAACTAAAATATGCAGTTAAAATAGGTTAGATCTGAGTGTGTGCACCCTCTAGTGCCTCTTTTCAGTACTGAAATTCTTTGCTGTTTCTGCTAGATGCTGATCTCCAAGTGAATAGTCAAAATATTTGCAGATTTTGTATTAAGCTTAGTTTTGGACATTTTCTGTGAAATCCTTATGGATTTAGTCAAAAAAGCAGTGTCATAAAGCAGTTTCTATTGCAGTCAGGAAGTAAGCTGTCTTCTGAAAAATGCACTGCTATGGAGAATTTCAGTCTTTCAGTTTGTAGCTTTCTTTCTGACCAGTAGCAGTGCAAATCCTCAGATAATTAATGAGCATTAAACCCAAAAGCCCATGTAGCAACAGAAGTTAACTTTTACAGACTTAGTCCAGCAAAGATTTTATTTTCCTCTCTCCCAAGGTGGCTTCAGGCTGAAAACTAGCACTAATGCACATTAAGGGGAAAAAATAGAATAAGTAGTTCTAAAGAGATTTTATTTCCATTGGCTATTTCTATATATTAATGTACAGAATTAACTCTCTAGATGAGTTAATTGATATATCATTGCATCAATGTTTCGTGTATTAGCCTTTGTAATGACACACTTGGGGTAACTGTTACAAAATTGCTTAATACATGCATAGAATAATTCAACTGGATGAAAATGTAACTAAAGCTTGCAGTGCTAAAAAAATATTTACATGACAGAGTTAACATTGTGCTATAATTGGTAAGTAATGTAAACATAGTACACTGTTTTAAACTTGATTATACCTTTAAGTGATAGTGTTCTGTTTCAAGGAACTTTTTACTTGTCTCACTGCATTTACCCTATTTGTGATGCCAGCCATTTGTAGAACAAAAACTGAGTTTGTACATGGTACACAAACAATTCTGCAAGAAAAATCCTCAATCTGTAAACCAAAGGTGTCTTCTGATTTTTAGTTTTACAAGCTAAGTTGACTTCACAGTGAACAGAGGAAGAACCAACTTTTTTCCTTTATGTTTTAGATCTTACTAGTAGATTTTGGAATAGATAAATCTCTCCCTAAATCTCTCCCTCCTACTTTGGAATGTGAAAATAGACCTCTGATTGATCTTTCCAATACTCCTGAATTGAATAAGACTATTCCTCTAAAGCCTACTCTCTCAGGACAGGTAAAGGTAAGTTATATTCCAGTTTTCTGGAAACAATTGGAGCAAATATGTAAATAAAGATGTCATCTGGCTGCGTGTACTTGCCTGCAACACAGCGCAATGGTACTTCAAGAATTATTTAATACTAGCACATTGTTCAATATGATACCACATACAAAGCTATCCTTAAGTAAAGAAAACAGGAACTACTAAGCTCTTAAGTAAAGAGAATGTGATGTTTAAAGACAATGTGCACTGAACTACATCTGAGGGAGCAATTTGCAAATAAAAAGGGAATAGAGTGGGGAAAGAGTACTGGTTTAAGTATTTGTTGAAGAAACTGTTTCTGAAGCAGGAGGTGAATGCTGTCTTCACTTCACTAGTCATGGTGAATCTTGTTTTCCTTGTGAATTTTTAGTTCTTGACAGCAGCAGACCATTTTCAGCAAAAAGCAAGACTGTCTCTCCTCTAATTAACTGACCTCATACTCCCCTCCCTAGCTGAAAGATGAATGTTGGAACTCATTTCAAATTTGAGTATTTATAGGCAGATGTTTTTCTTATGCTAGTGGTTTGAAGCTGGACTATTCTAGATGTTTTTGGATGAAGGGTGGTAACTGAGGGCATTGCCTCTGATAACATTGAATTGATCCCAACCACATTTAATACCAGGCCATTATAAGTATCACAAAAGCCTGATTTTCAGAGAATTGCTGTGCCCTTCCTGGATGGTAGTGCCCGTGCCACTAGTGCCACTGGCATACCAATGAAACGTAAACGCCCAAAAGGCTTTTCTTAAAATTCGATATCTCTATGCTCACCAGAAGTTTGTGTTTGTCAAAGGATGAGCTTGATCTTTAAAAGTTTGGACATAAATGCTGTGTGGTGCTTATAGCTGTCTTCTGGATATTAACTGGAATCCTAAACTTTATTAAAATAAAAATTGAAGATTGTGCTACTAGAAATTGTCACCATTAATAGTTATGTGCAGTAGCTGACTATGATAGCTAAATCTTATTTTTCTTTCAGCTAATTGATTTGAGTTCTCCTCTTATCACTCTGAGTCCTGATATAAACAAAGAAAATCTGGATTCCCCTCTACTGAAGTTCTAATTTTGAGTGAAATGAAGAATTCTTGGCATCTGTCATATGTAAGGATTTGCCTTTCACTCATACTGCTTTATGAAGATGGCTATGGAGTATCTGAACTGTAACAACAGAATTATCACAGTCCTGATACAGTCAAACTGAGTTTGATTTAATGCTCTTTGCATGGATATGCCACAATGGATGTATTTAAACTCTGCTCTGAGGCAAAAAGGGATATTCTCTCTACTGGAAGCCAGTCTTTTTTTTTTTTTCTTCCTACAGATTATCCTTTGTCTCATCCACTGAGTGCAACAAAGATTGAATTTAAAATAAATGGATTGTTTAATTAAACTGTAAAAATTATTGTACAAAGTGGAAGCCTTTTACTACAAGTTTCAGTTAAGCTATTTTAGTATTTCACTAATGAATCCTAAGGTATAGTTAAAGGTAGTGGAACCTTGTTTATACAAAAAGTACAGCAAGTCTGGAAATAAATTCTTTACTGTTGAATGCCAGTGGAATACACTAATAGCAGTAGCTGAATTTGTGTAACTAAAAGGAGAAAGCCTGATAGTTTGGTCTTGAACTTTGAAGGTTCAATTTGAACCTTTTCTCTATCAAAGAACAAAAATATCTCTGAATCTTTCTTACCTGACAGCCTGCCACACTGTCATAATTGAGTTAGGGTGTGATGTACTATATAGGTTTTAAAGAAGTGAATGGAAACAAAAATGGACACTGTAGGAGAAGCCATAAACTGTTGAAGCGACAAGTCTGTGTTTGGAGACTGGAGGCTTCTGCTGTGTGTATTAACTTAAATATATTTAATTCATGAAACTTAGCAAGAGATGGAAGTAGACTTTGAATAGAATTCATTCAAAAAGTGGTGGAACTTTAAAGCTCTACTATTAAATATTTAACTGAAGAAATGTTCAGCGGAGTTCATCAAACATGTTTTGATGTTGAAGAGGGCTTTTTCTGAAGGTACTTGCCTACTTCCCAGTATAGTTGCCATTTCAATGGTTATTGCAGCATTAGACTTATGAAACAAGGCCAGGTCTTCTGAGTCGGGGAAATAACCATGTTACCTGCTTTTGCTAAATAGGAGCCATACTAATATGGAATTTGTTTACTTTGCTTCCTCCTGTTTTCTTTCTATGAACAGCAAGATGACTTCAAAGCATTTATGAAAATTTTACTCACAAGCTGATGCTGTGCAGTCAAAAGCAGTACTCAGAATAGGTCTTCTGCTAGACTTGAAACGAGGGAGAACTGAATTCTTCCATATATCGTTCTAAATGTAAGCAAAAGGAAAGATTGAAAGTCAAAAACTTGTTTTTCTTTAGTGGTGTATTTGTGATTTCTTTAAATGGAGTGAACAAATAAACAGATTTAAGCCCTGTGTGTCAAGAACTTGTAAGAGTACTACACATTCCATACACTTACAAAATTAAATTTTCTCAATTGGTATTTTTCAGCAAACAGTAGGTCAAAATCCCATTTTCAAGCATGACTGTGACAACTTAAGAGAAAGTAGTTTATCAGTGGTTTTGACTAGCTTGTGTTCTGGTAGCTAGAACTCAGCTGAACAATTCTGAGATCCCCTGCCTGTATCGATTATTAACTGGAGGTTAGACAGTGGGGTTATAACTAGACATAGATATGTCTTTGAGGATGTGTAATTCAGTTGCCCAAACATTTTGTCCGGTGCCCCTAGAAATGCAGCGAGTCCAGGACATCTGCGTGAGGCTGGTTGGTGCTGCACACCACTATGGGCAGCAGCAGCTGGAGGCAGGTAGAGTGCCCTTGGGCACATTAAGTGATAATAAGCAGGCAGCAATCGGAGCTACACGATGTAGCTTCAGAGCTTAATGTTCAGACCGAGTTTAACTGGTCTGTGTGCAATATGGTTCATATGCTGCTGATGATGAAAGGTTGACAGGTTAGAGCACTCTGAATGTGTTTAACTGTGCTAGTCGACCTGAAGGAGGGTCTGAAAGCTTGTCTGATTCTTTCACCTGGCTTGTGGTTTAAGTGACGTATTGCCTCTGCTGCACAACCCCTATCCTGCCTCTTCAGGCAATGAACGAATTCCGCTACTGAGAATCATGCAGTCTGCTAATGCAAAACAAGCGATTAGAGTTTAATAACTTGGTTAATCATGCAGTGAAAAAAAAAACCCCAAATTAATGTGCATTTAGTATTTGTTGGTATATGCTTTTTATAAGCTATGATGTGATAGAAGATAGGTGTTCATGCTACTTGCAGTGCTGTATTAAGAAGTAGGTCTTCCCCTGTGCATGTGTCTGGTTCTATGTTCTTCTGTAAGTTCCTTCAAACATCTACACTGAAATCTGACTTTTTAGGGGGTTAACATCTAGATTACTTCTGTGTTTTGGAGTATTTTTTTAATAAATATCGGCACACTTTAAAACGTCGAGATGTGATATCGGCCGTTGCTCCTGCTGCCAGGCCCCTGAACTCGGCCTGTTGCCCCAGCCGTGCTCCCCGGGCTGGGACGTGCCGAGGGGCTGGCGGCGGGAGGCGCCGCTGCTCCCCCGCCGTAG
>NW_028185038.1:3950459-3973673 GCF_003343005.1 Rhea americana | reverse complement strand
CAGCGCTGCCCGGTGCCCGCTGCTGCGTGCTCCAGCCTGCGCCGGCGCCTGCCCCGTGCTTTGGCGCTCGTGACCCGCGCGCGTGCCGGTGGTCCCGGGCGGGGCGGGGCCGAGCCGTGGTTTTGTCACGCGTCCGCGGCCTCCGCGGCAGGCTCGCGCGTGGGCTCCCCCGGGGACCTGCGGGGCTGGGCGCGTACCTTGGCGGTGCCAGGTGRCTTAAAACTGCTTGAAGAAATGAGCCGTAATGGAGCAATTCACAGGTCTGGGGCCTCCTCATACTGGATTTCCAAAATAGCTTACTGTCATGCTACGTACTGATGTAGCTGTTACAAAAAATACACGGTGGTTGTACTGTAAAACTCTCAAAGGATGCCTGACTAATACAGCGATACTGAAATATTCTGAAGGAAATGGTTGCCCACATAGGTGTTGAAAAATACAGCGTTTAGGTCTAGGCTGTAAGATTTTCCGCTTATAAATTATTCCTTGCCTTCATTTTATAGGCTACCAAGTGACAGGCATCTTCATGAAGAACTGGGACCCTCTGGATGAACAAGGAGCTTGTTCTGTTGACAAAGATTGTGAGGATGCTTACCGGGTTTGTCAGAAGCTTGATATTCCTTTTCATCAGATTTCATATGTGAAAGAATACTGGAATGAAGTATTCAGGTAGTAATGTATTTAAAGTAGACGCTCTTTTAGTATGCTCCATAACATTGCTTACTCTGAAGAGTGAAGATGGACTGAGTATGGGCAAAGAGAATTTACTGAAGCATTAACAGTACCAAAGGAAAGTAGCAAAGCCTCGTAAATACAGGAGGAACTATTTTTTGGTCACTCATATTTAATATTAGAATTTATATATTTTAATACTTCTAGTATTTTTGAAATTAATAAGAGATTCCTCTCTAGTTATGTGGGTGTATAGTAATTTGTTTTTTGGTTGTTGATCATCTTGCTCATTTCTTCTGTGTCTCACATGCTGGCTCAGTCTTTCTGCAGCTTGAAGAAAAAAGTACTTAACAGGACATAGTTACTGTTTATTTGTATGATTTGTGTAGTGTGTTTGTATATTAAATGAATATATGGTAACCCCAGTTTATTGCCAAGCTAGCATGGACCAGTCTTGCTTTGTTAAACCTTTTTTTCTGACAAATTGGAAACTATTTGCTGAAGAGGGTATACGGATTTTCCTCTTCCTGTGAATTTGTTCCATCTTAGAAAAGTTTTGCATAGGAAAAGCTGAGAGCTGTTCTGAGGCAGAAGGAGAGGGGAAACGTGGTGTTGGTAAAACGGTATCATTTCTGTTTTCACTTTTACAGCTCTGGGCTATAAAAATTGCCCCCTCTTCTGATTTTCATCATTCGCCTCTAAGTAGTGCTGATTATACCTCAGTTTGATCTAAGACAAGGTAACACTAGCTGTGCTAGTTTTATGTCATGTTGAAATGACGTCGAATTGAGCACAAAACTTAATTTTGTGCAGTCAGTGAAGAAAATGGTCATTTCTTGATATGAAAGGATAAACTAAATCTTATCAGATCTCTCTGGGAGTTCTATAAATAACAATGAATCCAAGATTATGGAACATCAGAGCTGGCCTTTTGTTCTGTATCTCTCCCCATCATTTGTTAGTACAGGGTTCCTGAAGAGCCCCTTGCTTCACAAGGCTCCTTGGTTTATTCCAGAATCCTTTCCTTTATGTTCACCTCTGAGCTTGAATTTACTCTTCCTTTGGAGTCTCTCTTTACAGAGTTAGTCTTCAAAAGCCATCTTTAATCAAGAGAATTATCCTAGATCTTGTCTTTTCCATGATCTGTACAAATTCTGCTTGAAATCTTTGCTTTAGAAGGATTCAGTAGACATCCTTCATTTCCTTTTCTCCTGTTCTCTATTTTTTTCATTAGCTCTCCCTCTTGCTGAGTGATGAAATTTGTATAGTTTTACCACCTTACTCAGAAAGTTTGTTGCTTGCTGCTGTGGTTATTCTGTGCTGACTTGAGCCTGGCTTTGTGCTAAGTCTTTTATAAAGGATCCAATATATTCCTGTAATATTTACAAATGAATACTGTGTCATTTTAAGAGTACAGTCGTGAATCAGGAAGAGCTAAACTAGATAGACCAGGGTGAATTAATTGTTAGTATAAATTGTTAATTGCATAACATGTATTAATTGTATAACAGAGGAAATACTGTACTGCTTTATTTTCCATTTATGAATGTAAAATGTAATGTGATAAGTAGTAAGCATTTGATTCTGTTTCAAATGCTAAAGAGTTGCTGGTGTTCTTTTAAATACGATTTAAGATCTTTTTCTAATCTATGCCCTCAGTACTTCTTCGGCAAGCAAAATACTAGTCATCAGGCCTTTTGATATCTCAGTGCACCACTGTATGATACTTTAATATTATTAATCGTTATTTAAACAAATTTTTAGTTTGTCGTATCAACAAAATAGTCATTATTTTAAGCAAATAATGCTAAGCACTGTAGTTGCATGAAAGTGTAAAAATACTTTCTCTGTATTAGAGAAACTACTTGAATTTCTTAAAAAAAGAAGAAGAAGAAGAAAGAAAGAAAAGCAGGAAAAAAATACACCAACTCTAAAATTATGACAGGGTCCTATGACTGCTTACAGTGATATTAGCGCAGATTAGGCTATAGTCCTTTCATCTGAGACTAGTAACCTCTGGTGTGTGCTCCACGACACTGTTACAGTGCAAAATTAAGCAGATTTATTTAATTCTCAAAGTAAGTATTTGATAAGAGATAAGCGGCAAATACGCACTTTACGCACTTGGTTACTATGTCTCCATTGAGAGAACAGTAATTTAATAAAACATGCTTACAAGATTGTAAGTGATCATCTGCTCATGCCCTTAGTCCATTTTAGAGAAAACCTTCCAAGCGTTGTTTTACAGGTTAAAATTTGATGGATGTTTTATTTCTTACTTAAAATGCTTAGTAGGATTGCATCTTGAGTTTTTGTGTTTAACAAATACTTCAATCTTGGATAGTATTTTGTGACATTAATACTGTTTACACACACTTGAATTTTTATTTTACAGTGACCTCTTAAAAGAATACGAACTGGGAAGGACTCCTAATCCTGATATTGTGTGTAACAAGCACATCAAATTCAACTACTTTCTTCACTATGCTATGGATAACCTTGGTAAGGCATTTTCAAGTGTGTCTGTACACAGTGGATGCTGTGGAAACATTTAAACTCTTGAAAGTATTAACTCTTGAAAAGGTGGAAAAAACACATGAATGCATAATTCAGTCATCTCTGTGGCAGTATTTTACTATTTGTAAAATATTTTGTTTTGAATTTGCTCTTAGATAAGTAGGAACGGATTTAATTCAGGGAACTATAGACCTGAGCATTAAATTTTCCATTCTTATGTGATCCTTGAAGAACACAAAAAAAGGTCTGGCATGCCAATGAATATCTTACATTACTTAAAGAGCAATAGTATGATTACTGTCAGTATAAGGCTTCTAGTAGGTTTTCTTACTTCCCTACTTTCTGCTTTTTGTCCTAGACATTTCTATAATTTTTTTAAAGTAGTGAATAAATTTAATTGTAAATATATAATATATGCCTTTATGTTTTTGTTTTTTGTCTTTTTTGATAGGAGCAGATGCAATTGCTACTGGGCATTACGCTAGAACCTCACTAGAGGAGGAGGAAGTTTTTGAGCAGAAGCATATTAAAAGACCACAGGGGCTTTTCAGAAACCGTTTTGAAGTTAGAAATAGTAAGTGGTTTCTTAATTTTATAGCTTATCATAGATAGGAAGGAGAAATTTAAACTGTGTTCAGCTGTGCAGAATCAGGAAAGTTCATTACATTACACACAACTATTTTTCCTAGAAGGGCAATTACCATTTTAATCCTAGCCTTTGTAGAAAGCTGAGTGGACAGAAGAAGGGAGATATGTTACTGAGAATTACATTAAAGAGTGAAGTATTACATTTTCTATTTTAAGAGTTCTAGTCCTGCTGCATGAGTAATAGTAAAGCAATGTACATTCTGGATCAGTTTTAGTATCGTTAAGGAGACAGAGCTGTCTTCTATACTGCGGAGAAATATTTCAAGAAATCTAATTGAATATTTGGATGACTTGCATAAAGCTTTCTTAGTATGTTTCTTCTGTTTTAGGGCCTGGTTGTTCTTTGGCTATTCAGTATATTTTATATGTAGAACTCATGGCAGTATGCTGAAGTGGAATTTTAGAAATAAGGTCTTGAAAGGTTAAAATTAATAACATACTCTTATATAAATTGTTTGACTGTATATTATCTTACCATAAAAATCAGATTTTCATTCCGTAATCCTATTGTTTTGTCCTATTCCTTCATGTTTCTGTAGAAGACTGATTTTTTCCTAGACAGATCAAAGTTCTGCCTGCACTGGGACTGGAAGGTGCAAGTGCAGCATATGTAGACTTTTTGAGGCTAGGTTTCTCAGGCCAGCACAGGTACTAGCAGCAGCAGCACAGGCTTTGCTCTTCACTTTAATAGTCTGCTTGTGGTCGTGGATAATCAGAGGTTGATACCTGCACCACAGTGGTTCTGTTGTTATCAATACCTGAGCTAATTCTGTTAATGCTGATGTGGATATGTCTCTGGCCCTATCACAGCTTGGATGGCAACATGGATATCTTCTGAATAGCTCTCCAGTGGGCCATAATACATTAACTTAGCTCAGAAATGAGGCAGCGATGTATAGTGAGTGCACCCAAAGGAAAAGAAACTTGCATACTACCACTTTGCAAAGCTGCCATGGTGACTTTTCTGAATTACAGCTTTCTGGTTTTCATTTGTGGTTTTTTTTTTCTTTTCTTTTTTTCTTTTTTGTCTGGAGTTAAAGAGGCTTATTTGTTTCTTCGTTATGTATTTTATTTTATTTCTAGAAAGTTGAAATGGCCCCAGTGGGACCAACAGTCTGTACTTGTAACAAATTGTGATTCAGCCTTCCTGTCTTGTTATTGAGAGTTTGTTATTACTAGAAGTGACTAACTACGACTCATGATTAATGCTTATTTGAGCCAAGAAACACCTCAGTGGAGTTTTTACGACATAGAGCTATTGGGTCTTAAGAGAATGGACAGAATGTGACTGGAAAGCTATACTCATTTTTTATCAGGGCTCCATCTATAGTTCACTTTTATGTAAAAAAAAAAAAAAAAAAAAAAAAAAAATCACATATGCCTCTCTTCAGCTTCTCCATTGGAAATAAGTGCTAATTGTTCAAATCATTGACTTACGTCACGAACATTTCAGAGCAAAATTGAATTTGTTTCTTTTGAAGAGCAGTAAACTCTAGGATATTTGAATGTGCCTCTCCTGAATTATGGAGCATGAAAGATGTTTTCATATTTCATTTTGTTGATGTTCTTTCAGTGAAATATACGGTAATGTAAGAGATGAGACAATGTAAGATTCTGCACAGTACAAAATCAGAATCTTTCCAGATCTGTAGTCGTGAGAAAATACCAAACTTTTAGAACTACATTGTGAATTTTTAAATTACATTTAAATTTAAATTACATGTACTTTTTAAATTGTGAAAACTATGAAAAATGCTGCATCTTTAAACTTTGTATGGAAATAATAAAACTGAAGTTTTGATTGTCAAACAAAATATGAAAGAAAGTTGAAATATTAAAGGAGGTTATGTTGAAACCATTTATGTGTTCTGCACTTTCCAGCTGTAAAACTCCTTCAAGGAGCTGACCTCTTTAAAGACCAGACCTTCTTCCTAAGTCAGATCTCACAGGATGCTTTGAGGAAAACCATTTTTCCTTTAGGGGATTTAACAAAAAGCTTTGTAAAGAAGATTGCAGCGGAACATGGCCTTCATCATGTGCTAAAGAAAAAAGAGGCATGGTAACACTTACAACTAAGTATTGTATTTCTCTCTAAATAGTCTTTTCTGAACTTTGTATCTGTGACAAATTAACTGTTTCGAAGCAATATAATAGAATAAATAGAATAGATTGGGAGTTAGTTTTATAGTTGTATACCTGCTTAAAACTACCTTTTTGAGCATGTTTAGTTCTGTATTTTAGTTTTCAGGCGGTTGTCTATCATTGTATCCCAGAAGAACTAAAGTGAATATGGATAGGCTGCAGGGAGCCTTAAAGAACAGATTCTTTATTAGAGATAGTGAGAAGCCTTTGATCTTTATTGCCCATAGCTTTTAAAGGCTTCCTCACTATAATTGTTTTTCAGTATGTCTTTATAAAAATCAAATCATACTGTTTTTCCAAAGCTACTTTTTCAAAAAAAGTTCTGATCCCATGACTAAGAGCTAACACTTCATAATATGATTGTGAAAAATATGGTGCAGGTGGCAACTGTATTGCTGATACAGTCTTGACTGCTTTTAATTGCATCTTTATTGCCCCTGTAAATGATTGTCTGAAGAATGCAAGATGTGATTTACAGGAAAAGGGAGACCTATTTGATTATAAAGTTATTTTTTCTCCAGAGATATCCCTTGACTGTGTAATTTGTATTAGTTTTGTACATTAATCTGAAAGAGAATTCTTGTTTTTAACAAACGGAATAGTCATCAAGGCTTATGTATCTATTCATTGGCTGAGCGTGTGTTATTTCTCTTCCTTTCTGTGCTTATGGCACTCACTGACACTGCATAGAATTAGTTAATACATGTTGGATCAGATTTTGTGTCTTTATTCATTTTATGAGATGCCTAGCATAGTATGAGATACATAAGGAAAAGTATCCATCCTGCACAGTTAACTAATATTTTGATATTATTTTGATATTTTTGCTTTTGTATGGATTCAATACCATATTTATTTTTCAGAGTACTGGAGTTTGTTTCATTGGTGAAAGAAACTTTGAAAAATTCCTTCTTGAGGTGAGTAACATTAAATATAAGGCAGTCTGTGTGCTCTCTTCTAGTTTTCATAAGTAATTTGTAACGTGGTCTAAGGAAAATCTCCCAACACCATGAGGCCCATTCTAAATAACAATGTCCCACCTCCCTTCACAATCTCAAACTTCCCCAGAAGCTAGCGCCAACAGATTGTATATATTTACTTGCCCCTCCACCAGTGAGCAGTCAATTTCTGTAGACTGGTTTCACACCTCTGTGATGGCCAGGCTCTAGTACGTGATTGGGAAGTGAGAGGGGCAAATGGTTAAATCCTACTGTTCCCTGATATAATTGAGGATGGGGGGAGTGAGGTACAGAATTACTGCTGATAGGGACTGTGCCTCCTGCTTCTGTCTCTAAAGCAGCACCAGAAGAGCTGATAAGCTGCATGGATGGAGTTTGCTTATTGCAAAGCTGTTTTCTATCTTCAGGCGAATGTAGTATCAGAACCTGAAATATTCAGCGAGTTTCTTTAGGGGCCATCTTGTGTCTTACACAAATCTCTTCCTACTTTGTAGTATTTAGAACCTCAGCCAGGTAACTTTGTTTCCATTGAAGATCAGAAAGTGATGGGAACACACAAAGGTAAGCGGCAAACCCACGTTAATAACAGCTTTTAGATAGAGCAGTACTGTTCATGTTTGGAGAGACAAATTATGTGAAATTCCAGACAAATCTACAGATTCTTTCTAGTTTGGTAGCTAATAGTCATCGGAGCTGTGCTTTATACAGTACGGAGAGTTTTGAACTGCTACTGATTCTTGATTATTTTGGTTCCTTGTTGCAATAAAATTAGGATTACTTTGTTGGTACTAAGTCGTTGTTAATTGGATACCAAGAGACCACTGTTAACATAATTCTTCCAAAATGACTATGTTCCAGACTCTTTAGTATCTAATCTTTGCTGAAAAATACACCATGTACCTCAGTGATGTACAACAGGACATCATCGACCATGCTCAGCTTAACTTTTCCTTCCCTTCTGTGTGTACTTCCTCTGTTCAGTTCTAGCTTACAGAACTGGGTTCCCATCCCAAGTAATTCCGAAGTTCTGCTAGTGCATGAAGTAGTAAGGGAAACTAGGAAGATTGAATGGTAGCAAAACCGCAGATTAAAAATGAAATAGAGAAATGTTTGTTTTCTATAACCCCTAAGAATACAGCAGTTAATGAAGGTTAGTTTGGAATTGTTTTTCAGGTACAGACGAAAAATTTTAAAAGTAGATATTAATTTAATTTGCAATTGATACATTTCTGGAAGGCATTTTGGATCATGATAAAGTTTGGGGGAATATTTTAAATACATTTTCTGAAAGTTAAAGATAGAAGGTTGCTAGTAGCATTGCATTTTCGTATTTCTTTAGGTTGGTTCCTCTACACAATAGGCCAGAGGGCTAGGCTAGCAGGCCTGAAGGATGCTTGGTTCGTTGTAGATAAAGATGTTAGCACTGGAGATATCTTTGTGGTGAGTTGATTAACACTGGCATTGTGAATGACTAATGCAGACATTTCATGACTCCTGCTGTATGGAATGTAATTTTAACTTGAGTAGAGTTCTTGGCTTTCCACTTGAGAGAAAAAAGAGCCAACTGGTACAGCATCTTGAAACATCTTGTCCAAACTGGCTTTTGATGAGCAGAAAATTGTTCAAGATTTTGGCGTAGAGCTTTTTGCAAACAAACAGCAAACACTGGGAAGAACCAACCAATATAGTGAGCTCTCATTTTCTACTCTAGAGCACAAAGCTTTTTATTGTAGTAATTATGACACAATAGATAAAACCTTTGCTAATATATGTATTATCTTGACTTACTGTGTTTTGCTAATTTATTTTTCTAATAAATGAAGTAGTGGCCAGTAATACAATTTTATCATTTTGAAAATTGAGGCAGAACGCAATACTACGTATCGTAAGTGTCTTAATGACTAATCATATAAAATGACTGGAGTTCTGCAGCATGCTAACATCATTAATGTTTCTTGCTGTTCACACAGTTGTTATCCTTATTTGCTAGTGACGTGATTGTAATGAGGTGTTTTGTTACTGTTGACGTGCCTTGGGGAAAAAAAAATGGTAATCAGAACAGAGCTGAGAGGAAACAGGCAAGACCACTAAGATTTTCCCCCCACACACCATTCCCCTCCTATTCCTTCACCTATTCCCCCTCTTTCCCCCCACCTTTTCCCCCCATTCCCCATAAATTTATGCAAGACATTTAGTCTTAAGTATTGCCACAAATGAATTAGCATGGGTAGCAGGGCAATGGATGAAAATCAGCTGTATAGAAGCTACTCATGGGTATGTTCAAAAATAGTTTGCATCTCTTGCTATCTCATTTGGTCTTGTTTGTCTTAATGGGCTACAAATGAGAAATGATTTTAATGAGAAGCTAAATAAGAGGTATCATCTTGTTTAGCTAGCTTAAGGAGGGCAATGGGCACATGAACTTAGCCTGAGAAAATGCAGAAATGTGATTGGAGAAAAAGGATATAGGAAGTGACATGACTTTGAGATGTAGAAGGCTGAAAAATAATTCAGGTTCACTTTAGCATATTTTTTCATTAAAGGCCTTCATCTGGAAGTTAATTAGGTGCTAATAAATGCCTACTTTCTTATTCATTTTGCTTTCATTTTGTTACGGCCTGATGCTTCTGTATTTCATGCTTTATTTCACAGTGGGTATGTGCTGTCTGGCAAAAATATCCTCATTAAATGAATGTTGTATTTTAAGGCACCATCAACAGATCACCCGGCACTGTACAGAGACCTACTGCGGACAAATCGAGTGCATTGGATAGCAGAGGAGCCTCCTGCAGTGCTCATTAGGGATAAAATGATGGAATGTCATTTCAGGTGTCGACACCAGATGGCACTGGGTAAGCAAATCTTGTTTATTTTATTCAGCTTATGAAATTGTGTCTTCAGTGTAATTCTTAGAAATAATTGAAATGTTTGGGATCACTTTTGTATTTCTCTGGTGTCTATATTCTATTTAGTATCATTGTGGCTCAGATCTGTTTAGCCTATTAATGAAGGTTTCTTTAATGTGAATATAAGGATTAACTGGCAGATGTTTGACCATATTCTGTTCTAGTGCCTTGTGTGCTGACTTTAAACCAAGATGGCAGTGTGTGGGTGACTTTAGTGAAGCCAGAAAGAGCTCTCACACCTGGGCAGGTAAGTTATTAGAACTACTTTTCTTTTTTCATGTTTTGGTTTATTTGGATAATAAAACAGAGTAGTGTTTTTATTAGCTGAAAGATGTAATTATTTAATCTATGAGCATGTAAGAGTGATTAGCTCTATTTTGGTTGCTCATCCACTATTTTACAAGGAGATTGTTCTCAGTTTAAGATACTCTGTTTTTATCCATATATTAGAGACCAGATTACAAGCTTTAGAAATACGTGAAAGAGTCTCTGGGAATCAATGGTATTAGGCAAAAATGGAATCTGTTGTGGTCCTCCAGAAGTGGATTAATAAGGGCATTAGTTCAGTAATTGGCTGCTTAATACGGTTTTAATGTTCAAATTAAATTATATATTGAAGATCTACATCCCTCAGATTATTTTGTCTAGTGGTGCCTTTCACCACTACAGATACAGGAGCACTCCATCACACTGTAAACTGGTGTTTCTCAAATGTTTTCTATATGCCCTCTCTTTCTCCCAGCATACATTCCACTCTTTTTCTCCCTCCCCAAAACTCGGGGTCCGTGGAATATAGCAAGAGGTGGGTTGTCTGAGAGCTGTTCTTAGCAGAGGGAAAGATGCACCTAAGAGAAGTGAGCTGAACTGAGAAAACTCCATCCAGAGTGAATGGCAGGAGTGAGAAGCCCTTAATGCTAGGAGCTGCTGAACCTGTAATAGGGGTTTTCATTGAGAGGTAACAGGAGGGGCTCATCAGTGCTCTGTGTGACCGTCTTCAGTGCATGCCGCCTTCCTCATTTCTTGCCTGAGTCTCCTTAGGCTCTGAGCCCCAGTCGCTTCCTCCCCAGTGATCTGCCTCAGGTATCCTTGTCAGCGTGCTACCTTGGTCCCGTTGGGTTTTAAGAAGTGCCACGATAGGTTGTATACTGTGATCTAAGGAAGGTCCAGTGAAGATGTAGGTGATAATAAGTCTGTCATTCCCTCATGGAAAAGAAAATCTTTTTGGAACAAACCATTCTGCTTCATTAACTAAAGAATGAATGAACACGCTTGCTATCCAGCAGATCTTGATCACCCTGCAGTTTCTCACTATACAGTTTGCAGCTGCTGAAAAGACTCACCCTGTGTTTATCTCTTAGTTTGCTGTGTTCTACAAGGGTGACGAGTGCTTGGGTAGTGGGAAGATCCTAAGGCTGGGTCCATCAGTGTATACCTTGAAACAGGGCAAAAACCGAGAGGAAAGCGCGAAGAAGGAAGAGATTGACAAGATAGAACCAGCAACATAACATGTAAATTTATTTGCTGATGGACTTTGGAGAATTTGTAGCCTGAGAATAATAAAAGCAATAGCAACACCTCTTTTTTTTGTTGACCTGTAATATTCAAATGGTCAGTTGAGTGTCTAGTTCCACCTCTTGACTGTTAGTGCAAAACAGGTTTAAAACAAAAAACAGTTCAGTATAATTTCATTGAACTTGATGCTAATAAGTGTCAAGGAATATCTTAAAATTGCTCTGTAATAATAGTTGTACATACAAGAATTTTAATATAAAACAATCATGTCTGACAACATAAACCTCTAATGCGTAAGTGAAACAACATACAAAAGGTGTGGTTATTGAACTCTGGAGAAGGAATGAGTGATATTTAAGTTCAGCATTTTGCATGAACTATAAGCAACGGATATTTATTTTTCTCTTTATGTAATTCTATAAAAGCTATTTTAGACTCTTAAACTGTGTGCAGTTGTGGTTTAACATGTTTAATATAATAAAGAAGTACAAATTTAGGGACTTGAAAAGAGTCTCAATACTTCTTAAGTTCCTCATGGAACTGATTAATTTTTTTATTAGCTACTCAGGGCAGATATTGTCTATTTTGTCTTTGGAGAAGAGAATGCATTGTTAGTGATTTAGAAAAATACAAATGCATATGCATTTCCTTATTATAAAGTTAACTAAATGCAGACTGTATAATAATTGGGTGTTAGATCATACCGTAAGGTAAAATGGGGCAGTATTAGGAAAAACTGATACCTGTGCCCAAATTGTCCGAAGAGTTAAAATGACTGAGTGTGCGTTGCGGATGCTCTGAGAGTATTATAAACATTTAGTACAATGGGTCAAGAAAATGGAAATCCTATATTTCAGCATGATAAAAGAAAGCAACTCATTAAAGTGCAGCATGCAGGAACAAGACTTTTTAGATAAATGTAGAATTTTGAAATATCTGTGTCGAATTTGCTCAGTAAGAAAGCTGTAACACAAACAGAGCTTTTGAGCAAATATGTAGGCTTGGATTACATGTAGTCTTCTTTTCTTTTGTCCTAGTGTCTTTATGGGAAGGAAGGAAAAGAATTCCTTCTACTTTGTAACAACAACAACAAAAAAAGTCTCTGGACTCCAAAGTGTGGAAATAGAAGGGGGGGACATGCTTTAGTATCCACTTGCCAGTCTCTTGCTTAGTTAAACAGACTGTTCAGGAAGCCCCATTAAANAAAAAAAAAAAAAAAAAAAAAGACTATAATAATCTTTAATAGTCTAATAATCTATTGATCTGACATTTCAGTGTAGCTGACTGAGGAGAGGGGAAAAGCCATCCTTTCCATTGGTGCCAAGATAAATTAAATTTCTGTCTGTAGGGTGCCTGTCTATGTGGAGATTAACTCTAAAGACTGTTCATGTTTCATCTCAGCTCTTAAATTCTGTTAGGTTAGTAATGTTATGGGTCTGAGTATTGTTTTTTACGTTTTTTCCAGCATTTTCCTTATCTTTCCCTGAAATTTTTGCATTTGCAAAATGTGAACTTACAGAGTTAATGATCTATATTTTTTCTCATCTGAGTTTTCCAGTAAATGTCCCAATAAAATCTTCACAAATGTTTTGTGTAACACTGGTGTCGCTTTTATTATTACTTCATCTTACATCTGTTTCAGTCATGTCTGTTATTTGATACTGTACTGGTAGAGGGTGGGCTAAACTGTGGGGACAAGCAAAAGTGGGCATAGTTATATCTGTCTAAAATGTAATCACAAATGCTGAGATTGGAAGGGACCTCTGGAACTTGTCTAGTCCAGCCCCCCTACTCGGACAGGGTCAGCTAAAGCTGGGCTCTATCTCGTCAGGTTTGGAATAGCCGAGGCTGTAGACTCCAGAACCTGTGTTGATAAGATCCTCCTGAGCCTTCTCTTCTGGAGGCTAAGCAATCCTAACTCTGTCATCTTCTCCCCATATGAGAGATGCTCTATTCATCTTTAAGGGTCTCTGCTGGACTCACTCCAGCAAAGACTGCTGGTCTCTCTTGTACTGGGTGGCCCAGAGCTGGAGACAGCGCTCCAGATGAGGCCTTACCAGTGCCGAGCAGAGGGGAAGGATCACCTCCCCTGGCCTGCTAAGTAACATTCTGCCTAAGGCCAACAGCCTCCAGGGCTGCCTTCTCTGCTGCAAGGGCACGTTGCTCTCTCATGTTCATCTTGTCCACAAGGACTCCCGAGGTCGTTCTCTGCAAAGCTGCTCTCCAGCTGGTCGTCCCTCAGGCTGTACTGGTGTATGGGGTTATTTCTGCCCGGGTGCAGGACACGGCACTTCCCTTTGTTGAATTTTGTGAGATTCCCATCCACCCTTTTCTGCAGCCTATTGAGGTGCCTCTGAATGGCAGCACAACCATTTGGTGTATCAGCTACCTCTCCTGACTCCCTGAGAGTGCACTCTGTCCCATCACCCAGCCTTTTGAGTCTGAGCATGGCAGCCGAGCCAGTTTGTGTAAGTGCTATCCATTTATCTAGTCTGTACTTCGTCAGTCGGTGAATGAGGATATTATGGCAGATAGTGTCAAAAGCCTTATGAAAGTCAGAATAAAACAACCGCTGCTCTCGCTTCGTCTGCTGAGCCAGTCCTTTCATCACAGAAGGCTATCAAGTTCGTCAGACATGATTTCCCCTTCATAAATGTGTGCTGATGACTTCCAGCCATTTTCTTGTCACTAATATGTTTGCAAATGATTTCCAGGATTAGTTGCTAGATCTGTTGCCAGAGATGCATTTGTCCTGCTTGGTCAGGTGGATGCCATCCCTTTGTAGCAGTCTTCAAGGTCTCGTAGTCATAAAAGCTGAATCCCTGTTGTCAGCATTACAACATGCTCGATCCAAGCTCCTGGCAAGCTTCACTAGACAGTAGGTCAGCTCAGCACATGGGGGCCTCCATCACCACAGCACAGATCTCCCACTATGACCACTCACCACTTGTTTCTGGTGCTGCTGCTTCGCCCCAGCTGAGCTGGTGCGGGAGTTTCATTGGAGAGAGCTCCCAACTCCTCATTTGCTAGCACGCCACTGGCCTATTCTGCATCTGCAGGACTGCAGGAGAAACAGGAGCCGTCCTCCTCCTCTGTCACCAGCTTCCAGCCTTTACCATTAAGAGGTGAACACCTTTGCTCCATCTCTCCTACCTGATAGGCACAGACTCTGCTTGCCACTCCTTCACTACAGCACTGGGTTTGGGCTCTTGCAGCTGCGGGGTCTTGGAGAAAACTTGGTCAAACCCTTCCTCATAAATCCCCGTTCTTAAAAGACTAAATTCTTCCAATGCATTATTCTTGGGAAGGCTTAGCTGCTAGATTTCTGCAGTTCTAGGTCTACCTCAGGTCTAGGTAACAGGAGGCCAGCTTGCCTAAGGCATGTCAGATGCAGAAGTTGTACGTGCATGATTGTAATCATGGCTTCAGTTCTCCTGGCAAAGAGATCCCAAGTTCACTCAGAGATGCTAAACCAGTGGCTCATACCAGGGAAGTTTAGCCAATGCTCCTTGTAGTTAGCTGGCACAATCAGTGTTTGCTATAGCTACAGTAGGAGAGAGGCTCTTGAACTAATTCTCTACTTCCCTATTTTTCTTTACATATTCTTAAAATGGGATACAGCAGCAATCCAGGTTGGCTGTTGTGGAAAATTCGTAATTTAATGTGTTACTTGTATGCAGAAAATTCTCTAGCAATTCAGTTTTGAGGCCCAGGGACTTGAAATTTATTGTCAGTGATGCACCATGGCTGAAGATCATGCCGATACTGAAGAAATGGACCTGACAAGCAGGTGAGTAGAAGAATGGGGAGTTCTTCTCAGCTTCAATGCAATGAGCATCTTCAATGATAGTGGACTGAGAGCTTCAACATGGTAAAGCAACTGCTGATATTGTTCGCTGTGAATCACACAGTGCTGCTGAGAGCTAGGAATTGGTACACATTTGTGAAATTAATATCCTGAATAGTTTTTTCCACAGGGTGTTTTAGAACAAATTGCATGTTTGTAGCAATGTGAGTGTGCATGTTAAAAGATAGCATTTCCAAATAGCTTGCACTTGTGCTGTTTAGAAATGGATGACGTGTTTCTCTTTCCATCCCACACATTTCTCCCGGGTAAGTATGTAGTAGCTCTGAATGACGGTGTTAGGCTCCTTGCTCCTCTTGCGCATAGGGTCTCTGGCAGAGGGAATTTTATTCTGTTCTGTACAAGGACACAACTTGTAAGCAGAGTCTCCAGCAGATTACGCTAGAGAGGCATGTCCCTAAGTTATAGCAGAGGATGTTAAATCTGCTCCTTACCATTAGGGTATTGTATAAAAGGTGAGCAACACCATCACCGCTTCTGACTGTCCCTAAAGAGACCGGTGGTTTTGTCAATACTTTGCGTGGAGCCCCTTCGGGCCGACGTGCCGGGCATTCGCCGGTGAGCTCTGAGAGCAGCCGCCTTCAGATGCGAGCTCCATCCCGCTCAGAGCTACGTCTCTGCCAGCTCTGCAGCCCAGCCAAGGCGGCTGTGAAAATGCAGAGAGGCACAGCTGTAATGTCTTGGAAGCCTTAAGTGAAAGGGTGAGCTGACGGTGGCGTTCAGTGCCTCGGGTTAGGCAGGCAAGCTCCCGCTGAATGGGGCGTCTGTGGGGCTGGCAGTGTCTGTCAGTAACTCTATCGCTCACAGGAACGCTTTGTCGAGACTGGAATTTGGCCAAGATTTGACTTGAATTTGATAAGAGCGGGCTGATTGGCATGTGAATTTTCTTTCTTTCTTTCTTTTTCTTTTCTTTTTCTTTTTCTTTTTTTTTTTTTAACTACCAAAGTCCAAAAGCAGATTAGCATCTAAATGCTTTTCAAAATTGATTGGCTTTTCACTATTCATCACTTTTTCCTTCCACTTTGGGCAACAAATAGCAAGCAAGTGATTTCATTTTCAAGTTGTCATTAAGCTTTTTAAGTCTTGAAATATTTGGCTTCAAAGACTCTAATAAATAACTTTTATTTATTTATTTTTTTTTAAAAAAGCCCTTTCCCCCTCCAGAGTAGAAAACATGATAACAAGTTCTGGGTTACCTAACTGAAAAATCATGGCTTATTTCAGCTAAAAGCTGGAAACAAGCTGAACTCTCTTGAGTATCTCTAGTGTGAATATGTTTAAAATCTGTGTTACTGACTGTGTCTGAAAGGCTGTGCTCCAAGTGCAGGCTTATTTCTAAAGTGTTTGGGTAAAACCTGCCTAATTGCTCTCCTAGTTTTGATCCGGCTCGGCTTAACCAAGGAACAGGCTGGTGGTGTTCCCGACTGGGGCTGGTCCTGTAGGGCTGGAGGACAGAGCTGTTCCTTCATGCAGTGTGAGCAGGATTATCTTCTTTTTTTCACCTAAATAGCCTCTTTTGAATGGTGAGGCACTGTGCAGGTGTTGTGAAGGGCTGAATTCATACTGCAGAAGCTCTGTATTCGTGGCCCGGTAGTAAAAGCATCTGTAAAAGCAGGATGCGGCAAGCAAGCAGCACGGCTGTGATTGCTTTGCAGTGATGCCTTCTCCGTGCTGGATCTTCTTCAAAGGCTGGAGCAAAGCGGAGTGTGAGAGCACAGGGAAAGGTGACTGGAGATGCCCTGGCTGCTCTGCAGGAGCACGTGCCCTCCTCAGCAGTCCCGCTTACGGTGCTGCCCAAAAAGAAAGGCTGGGCTTGCATCGCAGCTGTAAGCCAGTCTCAGGGTGAACTGCGATGAAAAAGTGAAGCTTCTCAGTTTCCTGCTTACTTGTCCTGATCCTAATGAGCATTTAGTTGGCTCCTCCGGAGGGCTAGTGGGCTAGGACCCAGGAAAAAGCTTCAGAAAGCATGAGGGAGTTCAGGGGAGTGAGCAAGAGGGAAAAGCTGTTACGGACTGAAGCGATGGTCTGTGAGCTGGGGAGGTTTGGAGCCAACTCCTAAATCTGTCAGTAAATATGAGCACAGAAAGTGAGGTTGAAACTGCAGATTTCTCTGCATGTCTGTAGATACTATTTTCTTGAAATAATTCCAGAGTGTTCAATTTCTCAAAGCAAAGCAAAAGAAAACAGGCAACCTGGGATGCTCCCAAGACCATAAAACAGCTATGCACATGAAACAGGGTTGTTTCTCACGGGAAAAGTGAAGTTTGCAAGGAGAAAAGTGAATGGGGGATAGTTACTGTCTTTCTGGCTGGGAAAATACAGGTATTTGGAGCACAGTAGTAACAGGCAAGGTTAGGAGATGATACAGATGATGTCCTGCTGGCTGGAAGCATCCTTGCCCTCATACCCATTTCATGGTCATTTTAAAGTCAGATTAGGATTTTAAATGTGTATATGTTTTATTTTTATATGCCTGATGCTTCTTCTGTACTTACATGCTTTAATGAACTAAACACAGTGAAATCGTGCATAAATATCCCAACTACACAAAAGTGGTGCACTTTAATGGCAAGGCAAAGGAGGAAATAAGGTGGCCTGGTGGCCTGTCATTTCGAGCTTCAGCACCAGATGGCACCGGGATATCACATTTAGCCGTCTGAGCTGCGCAGGACTCGCCGTTCAGAAGCGATGGGTGCAGGAGTTTACGTGCCCGTGACGGTGAAGCTCTTCCTTTTGGCTGATTTTGCTGCCCCAGCACAGAGGAAGAAATGTGACTCCGTGTTTGCTTAAGGTCCTGATAACGCTGGTACTATAATTTCCCTGTAAATATGAGCTGGCAGCACGAGTCAGGACAAAACTGCCCCAAGAGCAAGGCAAACAAGTACTGGTACGAAAAATTCGGTTCCTGCCTGTTCTCACCCCCTGAGCCATGCTGCGTTGGGCAAAAAAGCTTTCACAGGCATCTCGGACGTCACCTAACACTTGAATGGCTGGTTGCAGAAGGGAGATTTTGTAAATGAGTCCCAGTTTCTTCACCCTTTTGGGGCGCGAGTGGTCTGATGAACTCTAATGTCTGGGTTTGGCTTACTGAATTTCCAGGATTTTTTTCTCTTTCTGTTCTCAAAATCTTAAGTTTTACTAAGCATGAATTAGAGAAACTTGAAATGGGAAATGTTAATGGACTCTTCATTCTATGTAATTTTACAGCATATAGAGTAATTTCTTCAATACCAAAAAACTTCAAACTTGCTTTGAAAATTTAAGATCTAGCCTAGAAACTGAAAGACCTGGAGAGATTCCCATGGATCTCGCCGTGGATGGTAGAACTTAATTGCAACACTCCAAGAAGATGTCAGCACGAGAGACTGAGGAGGTAGAGCCAGCAATGTAAATTTTTTTTCTCGTTTGAAAGATTTCAGATAAATTAGAATCTAAAATAATGAGTAGTAACAAAGATCTCTTTGGGAAACTATAAATATCAAACGATGGGTCAACAGTCCAGTCTAATGGCAAACCAAACTCAACTAGTTTGGCATGGTTTCATTACCTGGGATGATAACTTGTGTAAAATTAGAGATGTGAAAGAATAAAAATGACTACTGTACAGCAACATGCCATCAATGGATCTGATGGATTTAATTTTCAGTGCTGGTTAAAGGCAGTTTTTATTGTAATCAAGGTACTTAACGTGGGAGTATTTCTACTGTTCACACAGTTTTATGTATTACTTCTGCTCCAAGAGTGTGTGAAGGACTCTACAAGCTGTATCATGACAATTTGCTCCGAGGAAGAGAAAACCTGTTAGTAAATTTGCTATGTGAAGTAAAACTGAAATAATTTTATTTAAAGTTGGAAAGGTCTCAGACACGGCTTTTAGTCTGAAATCACTCATGTGCTATTGTTATTGCAGATAACCGCAGAAACAAAGCAGAATAGCCTGCGCAGATTTTAAATGTCAGACAAGGTGTCTTTACGGTTTAAGATTTTCACAGGAACTAGTTTTACACCTCATTTTTAAAGTGAAGAACGAGATAACAGGAAAAAGGAAAAACCTCTGTGAACTGATTATTAACCAGGTGTTGAACTACATTTCTGTAACCTGGCCGTTTCATGGAGTCGAGACCATCTTTACTTGGCGAGTCTTGTCCACACTGTGGTGTAACACCGGTGCTGGAATCGCAGAGAAACCAAGAGAAATTGCTCCTTACCGGTGAGGGTTTGAGACTGAGGACTTTTAAGGTGGCTCCATGCAAATTAGCTGGTTGTTGAACCCGGAGGGTAAGTGTGAATCACAGAGTAGGAGGGAAGTATAAATACTTTCTAAACACAAAAGACTGATCCCGGGAATTGGAGCAAGCACCTCCATTTGCAGACTTTCAACAGCGATGGGCTCCAAAGGTTCATACTGCTTGCTGGACTCAGCAGCTGTCATTAACATGTAGCCACTCAGAGGCAAGGTTTACCTCCGGTAAGGTTAGAGAGAGAAAAGATGTGACACAGATGGCACATACTCACAGCACATCCTGTAGGAAGAGTTGTGTGCATCTGTGCCCCTCGTGCTGGCAAATTGAGCACTCTCTGTTCTCTGCTGCTGGTCTCAGAAGCGATGCTGCCTGCCTTTGCCAAGGGAGGGAAATGACAGCAACAGGAAACTCTTCTTGCTCATCTGAACGTGCATGACTGGCCTTGCTGAAGTGTCTGCACTGAGGCCAAAAGCTCGAAGTGCAGCCGGCTACCGAGCGAGCGTAGGGAGCTGCGTGTCCGTCATGTCACTTGACTGAGGTAGGAAAAAAACATGAGCCCGGTTTGCATAGGGCGCTGGAGATGAGCCCAGCGGGAAGAGGTCTCCTCCCCAGCACCCCGATGGATGAGCCACGCGAGGGCGGCTTTGGCAGCGTGGTGGTTTTGCTCCTCATTCCTCCCACAGTTTCACATCAGTGATGGCTTTTCATTGCCATTCTGCAGGGCTTTTTCCCGAGCCTTTGCGTTCCAGAAATGTGCTAATTCGTGCAACTGGAAATGTAGGAGTTAACCATTCCAGTGGTTCTTATTTGTTTTATCCACTCATTTGAAATATGTAATAAAATATAGTGATTTTTTCTCAAAGCCAACTTGCATTTTGCAGGGGCGATTTACTGCTTCACCTGGAAACTTATTCCCTTCACTTGCTCTCCAACACATCTGCTGCTATTTTGCACTGGATTCAGTCAGATGTTCTGAACCTGAAGGGCCTGGTGGAAGGGACCCAAGGGAAAAGGATATTTATTTCCCTTGAAACCAGCTCTGCTTTATCCACTCAAAATATGCTGTCCTTCTGGGAGCTGCTTTTATAACTAATGAAATTACTGTTGTAGGTTCTTTTTTTTTCTTTAATCTGGTGAGCCTGTACCAGAAATGCAGCTGTTTTGATTGAAGAGTGCTCTTATCTCCTTGTACCTCCGGGGTACTTGCTCCGTCGGAATTATTTTATCATCGGTGGCTTAGCCTGTGCCACACACATTTTTCCCCTTTCTGAGTAATCGTGTCATCGCGGAACACGTCTGTTTGACTTTCTCCTGCAAACCTGCCGGCTGGATTCGCAGGTTGCTCATTAGCGCTGGAAGATTTGCTGCTGCCGAGTGATTTGGCCGCAGCATGGAGGAGCTCGGCGGCGGGAGCCGTGGGTGTCCTGGCTCGCTTGGGACCGTGGCGTCCATGGGAACTTCCTGCAGAAGTCGCCGGGCGACCGCGATGCCGCTTCTCCGGCTGGTTCCGGCTAACGCGGCGGTGCATCGTGCAAACGTCGGCTGGTCTGATCGCCCCGCCTTTAACTTTTCCCCGCGTCCGTAGGCGTGGGTAGGGCAGCCCTCGGCCCGCTGCGGCGGAGCGGGAAGGGCGGTGGACGGGGGGCAGCAGCCCCTTCCCCACCACAGCACCGCCACGGGTTTGCACCACGTGGATTTCGGTTTTGCACCACGTGGATTTCGGTTTCGCCCTTGGGAGACCATGTGCGGTTGCCCACCTTGCTGATGTCTCCACAAAGTCCTGCTGGTGGGGTCCTGGGGGCTTGGGGGGGGGGTCTCTGTAAAAAGTACTTATAAAATCACCTTTCCCTGAGCTTTTTTGGCGCAGTAATTGGTCGGAGAGCAGCGGTTGGACCCCCCCGCTAGACGTAGTGCTTGTTCCGAGGGCGCTGAGCTGTGGCTGCCGCCTCTCTCGGAGCAGCGCGGGACGCTCGACGAAGGGCCCCTCTGTGGCGCTGAGCCTTTCCGCGCTGTCTCTCCCCCTCCGAGGCCGGGCTGTCACAGCCGCCCGCCGCCCACGCTGAACGGGGGGAGCTGCACACGACGGGCGGACTGCGGGGAGCAAAGGCCTTCGGCGTCTCCCCGGGCCGCTCCGAGTCCCTGGGGGAAGCGCCGCCGCTCGGCGTTCCTCGCCTCGGGACAGCTTTGCCGTGTCAACTTGCTCCTGCTTTGCCACTTCTTTCAGAAGAGGAAAACATGGGAGCAGGTGAATTGGGGGAGCTCACTGCAGACGAGAGGTTTTTTGCACCGCTTGGGTGTGTAAATGGGGGCGAACCAGGTCCCCTCTGCACTGCCCGCGAGATGGAGCCCGGGGCCGGTGCTGGAGTCGCCCGCTGCTCATAAGCGTTTCACCGTACTTGAAGAAACCCCATCAGCAGGGCCCCACTGCTGAAACTGCCCTGTTTATATGTGCACGGAGCTACACATGCTCATTATTTTCTCGAGTGCATTAATATCCAGTAAAAATATTTTAAAAACCTACAGTCTTGCTTGCAAAATGGGATAGTGGTTAAATGCTAACAGGCTCGTTAAATACAGCCTTCCAAGGAGTGACTGTCAAATGGCCGAACACGAGAGGTTTTCCTACATGTTAGCCAAAGATGTTGCTATTTCTACAAGCTATTACATTTGCAGCGGAGAAAAAAAAACTCGAGAAGCGAACCATGGAAGGAGCCCAGCTGGACAGGTTGCAAGGAGATTGCCAGGGCTTTAACGAAAGACAGCGGCAGCGCTGGGAAGGGGTGTGCTGTGAGGACACTGCTCTTTCCCGAGTGGGTTTGATTTAAATCCTCAGCTGCGGCGAGGTCAGGCCAGGCTGCCGAAGCCCCGCGGTATTTTCACTTGAAGGAGTAGATGTCCTACTCCTGGTCATCTCTGAGAGCTCTGGGTGGAGGACAGTGCAGGCTCTTGGTCCCACCAGAGGAATTGCAAACCTGGGCAGACAACAGCCCAGCCCAGAGCCCTGGAAAGAGTCTTGAGAGAACCCTGAAATATTTAGAAGATAATGAAGAGTTCACACAGTCTCTTTGCCATACACCAGACTAATCTAATTTTATTCCTTGATAAGATACCTGGCAGGGTGGATAAAAGAGCAGCAAAGGGTGGGGCACGTGGTCAGCACATCTTTCGACACCGTGCAAAGCTACATTCTCATAAACAGAATACGGCAGGTGCAGTCTGATAGGAATTGGTATGAGGTAGGTGTAAAACTCATTGAAAAAGCTCTCTCAGCATGAAGGGAAGTTTTACAAGATCTCTCATGGGATTATTTTTATATGATATTTTCACCCAATATTTGAATGATTAAAAATGAAATTAAAGTAGGCTGGTAAAAGCTGCAGGTGTGACCAAAGGACTCCAGGCATCCCGAAGGACAGGGCTAAAAGTCAAAATGAGTCTGAGAAGCTGGAGAGCAAATCTGAAATCAGCAGGCAGAAATGGACAAGGAAACAGGTGCAGATTGCTGCTTTTAGGGAGGAAAAGTGAACAGCATAGAGGCAAAATGGAGCGCAGTGGTGAGATGGACACTCTGCTGAGGAGGCTGCGGGGACTGAGTGGCCTGACACGGACAGGACCTGACTGAAAAGCAAAGTTTTAACCAAGCTGCTGGAGAAATTCTCTTCTCTTCTCTTCTCTTCTCTTCTCTTCTCTTCTCTTCTCTTCTCTTCTCTTCTCTTCTCTTCTCTTCTCTTCTCTTCTCTTCTCTTCTC
>NW_028185038.1:3948344-3950374 GCF_003343005.1 Rhea americana | reverse complement strand
CTCTTCTCTTCTCTTCTCTTCTCTTCTCTTCTCTTCTCTTCTCTTCTCTTTTTTCTTTTTTTTTTCTGATGGTAGGCCTGTATCTTGCATTTTGCGGGAGGCTCTAGTCTCTTTTCGACCATCTCCAGAAACAGATGTGTTGTTAGACATGGGAGTGGAGAAGGACAGAAAGGAATATTACAAGTACAAAATATTGTGCAAGGACCTGTCACAGACATTTGAAGTTTGGAGGTGGAAAGAGAAAACTGAGGAGGTCCAGGGTGAGGCCTGGCTTCCCCTTTGGCCTAAATGGCCTGGGAAAAGTAACTGTGAGATGGTCGTCACTGCATCTTGCAATGCAGCCAGCAAGGGCACCCAGCCGATGGCGGTGGCAGGTGCCAGCTGAGAAACTGAACTAACATAAGAAAGAGCCTTTTCTTGCTATTTGTAACCAAATCAGGCAACTCATTGCATACCAGAAGTTTACATGAGTTTGAAAAGCAAAAGGACAAACTAGTAGAGGAAAAAAATCCATCTCCAACAAGAGATGAACACAGCATATCCTGCTAGGGAGGTCCTGAGCTGCGGCTCGCGGGAGGCTGGGGGGGCACTGGGGCAGGCTCACGGTATAACGTGTCTGTGCTAATCCTCCTTTCCTAAATATCTGCTGTTGGCCATTATTGGAGGCAGGCCCGTGGGCTGGTCCGTTCTGTAATAACCCTGCCTATCTAGGAATTTGTGTCTTGTTTATGTTTTTCCACAGTAAAGTGGACTTTGTATAAATGAGAACAAGACTCAAGCACTGAACTTGTACAATAAACTGAAAAGAACATTTCCCTTTGGGCTAAATGTTTGAGTTTGTTTAGTGGTGAGTTTTGGCAGAGTATTTTTGCAAATTGAGGATTGCCGCCTTTAATTTTTTCCCCTAAATCATTTTAATAACTGGGCTCTGTCTCCCTGACCTCCTGCCCTGCCATTATTTCCTGATATTTAGAAGAATTTATGGAAGAGCTGGCAAGATATTGAGAAATACTTTAATTCCACAATGTTGGCAGGCACTTGCAGATCGTTGCTATGCCTCATAAGACACGTGAAGGAGAAAAACTTGCACAACATCCTAGTAAACACAAAATGGACAAGATATGGCTTAGTGTTAATGGGCTTAAGGGTCAGAAACGTCCTTTCCCATTGCAGGCCTCCATGGTCATTTGCTCCCTTGCACTGACTATGCTCTGAGTCAGCAATAGGATGGTGTATTTGAAAGTAGATGCTGTCCTTCCTGGGAAAAGATTGAAAAGTTTGACTTGAATGGACATCAACTCCAAAGCACTTCATCTGGGCAAATCCTCCATTAACTAGGAATATGCTTTTTCACTCAGGTTGGGTTGTTTATTCACATTTAGGCTAAAAATGTTTGGTGACCAAATCCTCAACTCTTTTCCCTTACATGGTTGCTTGGGTCAAAGTCCTCTTGGAACCGATGACCCCAGTGATCAGCCAAGCAAGGACAGGAAGAGCCAGAGTTATGTAACCATGTATGTAACCGTACTTGGATGCTGTATGATGCAGAATGGGTTGTCCAACACCGGAAGAGACTTGTGTGTCCTGGAAGTCCCAGGAATGTGCTCTTGGTGCTGAGACCCTCATCCTTCCTGCCACTGCCCTGTTATTTATTCCCCACACTGCCATGAGATAAGGAGTTGGGCTCCTCATCCCTATTAAGTTGCAAGTTCCTCTGTCACCAGACTGCAGCATGGCAGAAGCACGGATGGTGGGGAAGAGCTAGTGCTAAGAGTCCTGCCTCGGTGGCATCCTGCCTACAGGCAGGCACATGCCTTCCTGTACCCTCTGCTTCTGCGTGGTTTGTAAAGCCTAACTCCGAATGACTGTCTAGGGCATCACAACTGATACACTTTTCAAAATAGCTCAGCTCATGGCTCAAATTTCAAATTTCCAGGGTTTTTTCTTTGAAAGATTTTAATGAAGCTAAAATCCCCTTCCCTCTCCCTGCCCAGGTTTCTCCTAGTTCATATTAGTACTGACTTAAAAAA
>NW_028185038.1:3771070-3948339 GCF_003343005.1 Rhea americana | reverse complement strand
AAAAAAAAAAAAAAAAAAAAAAAAAAAAAAAAAACTCTAAAAAGGAAAATAAGCCCCAAACCCACCCCATCCTTCCTAGCTAACTTGGTCTTGTGGTAAAATTAAAGCTTCTGTAAAACATGAATAGGAGGCTTTTTCCAGAACTGAAGGTGTTTGCCTGCTGTCTGAACCAGCGAATTTTCCAGTGCTGCAGGAAGCATGGCCCCAGCCTCTGCACCTCCTGGCCCGAGGTGAGCCCAGGTGAGAAGCCCGATGGCTAAGATAGCCTCTGAGGAGCTTGGTAAACACAAGCTGGTCTCAGGTGCATGAGGTGGGCTTTAGCTTCTGCTTCAGTGCTTTTCCAAGCCCATTTTCAAAACCCAGGGCTGCTTCTAGCACTTGGTTCAATCCAGTTTCCTGGAGTTGGGAGAGGGCTTATTCCACAGACAATTTCCTGTGGCTGAGAAACGCTGTGGGTTTGGACCAAAACGCAATGCAGAGTTTTCACAGTGATCAGCAACCAGTCCGGGTCTTCATCCACATTGCTGTAGCTGGCTGAAGAGCATGACAAAACTCTTGCCAGCTCCGCCGCAGTGGCCAGCCTGGCTGCAAGGGCCACGAGCCAGAGCGGTTTCACCACCGCTGAGCCGAAGGGGCCGGCGGGCCCGGCGAGCTCCCAGGGCGCGACGTGAGCTGGGCTTTCTCCTGCCAGCAAAACGCCCTCCACGATTTCCTAAGAGCTCAGCTGGGTCCCCCCAGCCAGTGGTCACATGTCGTGTGTCCAAAAAGTAGGCGGTTGCAGGGACGTGCCCGTGTGTGCGTGTGTGTGTGTGTGTGTGCGTGCGTGCGTGTGTGTGTGTGTGTGTGTGTGTGTGTGTACGCCCACGCACATGTACATCAGCGTCTTACCACTTCCTTGTTTTATGATCTGGCATATTGCCCCTACCAGCAGCATCCAGAACCCTGGGAAAGGAGCTCCGGGCCACCCGCAACCTCAGCACCAGCACTCCACTGGAAATAAACTGCCAGAGCAGGGATACAAATTCAAAAATCTTAATTTATTGTAAATTCTCCTTTCATCTGTGCTGCAATTCCAGTGTTCTGCACATTAATAAATATACATTTGTTAAAAAAAAAACCCTCCAGTGTCTAATCTGCCATAAAGCTTTTAAAAAGTCATAAAAAATAGGTTTTAATTTTTTGTCATTAATACAACTGACCCTTATTTACTGCGACAATTCTGATCAAAATAAAAACTACCTACATCTCACTGGGACAAAATATACAAACACAGATGTAAAAACAGCTACCATGGTTATACACAATGCCTGAGCACACAGCCAAGTGTCAGACACTTAAACATTCAAAACTTTTTTTTCAGTCAGGAAATTTCACACACTATGTTGCAAGTTTTTAAATGAATGCTATCATTCTTCCTCCCTCCCCTTCCAAAGGCCTCCTAAATACATTTAAAAATGCATAGGAATATAACAAAGGCCAAGATTACTGTACACTTTAATTTTTCACTAAACTCCTGCATTTTATTTAGCCTGATTTTCTGTTTGTTCCCTTTCACATACACATTCATACAAAGAAAAGGTAGTATTTTTTCCAAAACAGCTGCTATGAAGAATGCCTAGCCTGGAAAACCCCCGGCACCAATATGGGCACCAACAGCGCCCTGAGGACTCACTTTGATCTGTATATTCACACTGAATGGAACCACTAGTAGAAGCTCTGCCCCACACATTCATCACGGAGGCAAATGTTTTTCATTTCTGTTTTTCCATTTTTTGTAAACACTGTGGAAAGATGAAGTTGCTGGAATGGACAGGCTTCATTTTCCTATGCTTGTGAAGCCAGTGTGTTTGGTGGGAACCATGACGCTGCCTCCCTTTTGTGTGCCCAAAACCAGGATGGGCAGGGCTTTGCCAAAGAGCTCGGGAAATGAAACCCCAACATCTCAAAGACACACATTTCTGCTTTTATGAGTGAGATGCTGACTCCAGCAGGAAAGAAATTAAAAGTAAAGCAGTGAAAAAGTAAAACTGAGCCCCACGTAGAGCTTGTCAAATAGGAGAGGGGGAGGAGGACCTCTTCTTGGGACACACCATGGGCTGGTTTGCTGCTTAGTCAGGCCAACAAAGTCAGAGAGACCTACTATACAATTATACCACTTGTTTTGATGTTTTTGGTAAGGGAAATATTGATTTGGCTTCTTCTGTACAAGGATTGTGTTGAAATCTTAGATTAAGATATGACTTATTTTTAGTTCTGAAGTTCTGTTTCTGAACATGTCAGTGCACTTGAGAGAAAAGGCCAGAACATCACAAAATGAAGAAACAGAACATTTTTGTTGGTTTTAGAAGAGGTTATGAAAAAACATACTGTGTCCTTAAAGTGTTTCAAAATCTGGCAACAAAACTTTAAAATTATGTTCATGGATTTAGATGTAATCTTCACTGTATTACTTTGAAAACTGCATTGCATCTTAAGGTGGCTTCCATGCAAACTTCAGTTACTTTATCAAATGCCAAATTCAAGTAAAATTGTGCAATGTTCATATAAAAAATATCAAAAGCTCTTTTAATCATTTTCCTATTATCAAATTAAGAAGATCGGTATAAATGTAAAATATACAAAGGAACTTTTTCTTTAGCATCACCATACAAAATATATAAAAGTATCTACACTTTTTATATATATATATAAGGACTTTTTTTTAAGACGACGTGTCCATAAAGGGATGGATAGAGATGCTGGCATAGAAACTAAAGGACACTTGTTGGGATATTTCTCCCTGGAGTCCAGCAAGCTGAATGGTTCACACTGTAGCGGGACAAGACTTCACAAGAGACATCTCCTGGTGCTTGTCTTAAGGCTGATGAATTGACTTAACCTAGTTCCACTGCGATAATGTGTTTTCCCACATTTCTCCCTTGTAGATAAGCAACCCCTGCAGCGTTGCTCTTGTCCGCACCGCAAACAGTTATTTTTCCCTCATGGTGCTGCCCTGCTACCATTTCCACATGTTTTGGCACAGGTTCACATCCCTCTGAGCGCATCACGGAGTAGTTTTATCACACGCATCGGGGCACGGTGTCTCCGTTGCGAGCAGTCAGGAGTCTCCCATAACATGAAACCACGCAGGAGTCAATCCCACCCTCGTCCTCCTCACTACGCAGCAACTCCTACGAATCCGAGGTACCCGGCAAGTGACACCACGGCAAGTAGTCCAGAATGCAATCGCGATCACAGTTTCCTGATGGTTCAAATTGAAGTTTCATTACTGCCTCTGTTCGTGAGAAGAAGTAATCATGCAGGCTTAGGGTTAAACAGACACAGGCAAACAACTTCACCCCAAATTACCTAGTACTTTTTAGTAAGGTCTCATGCTCCAGGAGGTTAGCATGTCTTGCTAATCAAATGCTTGCAATGAAGATGCTGCCCTTGTGAGCACGATCAGCTGGGAGAAGTACTCACAGGTAGCACAAAAGAGAGGCACTATTAAGAGGAAATCTGTGGTGTGTTTGTAATTAGCTAGAACTTAGGTGAAGACGTGAAGCTCACCAAAAAGTTGTACAAGCTGTTAGAAACCTGGTATTTCAGACAGATTCATGCATTCTGCTGTCAAACAGCAAAGTTTTGCTATACATGAAAGGTGCAGAGAATAAAGCAGTTTAGTACAGCAAGGTGGCTAGTTGTTCTCTAGTAATGAATATATTACCTAGTAGCAGCAAGTAGTTATTGCTTGTTAAAGACATCTATGTTTTCTTGCTAACCAGAAAATATTTCAACAAAAAATATTTCCAACAAACCAAAGATGAATTTTACAGGGATTTGGGAATTGTCTGTGCACCCACGGACAAAAGGGGTGTCTAAAATACGATGGGATGTCAGAATTAAGAGTCAAATGAGAACTTTTCTATTGGGTTGGAGAAAGAATTATTTGTGTTAATAAAAGGAAGGCTATAAAAAATATTTAGGCAGATTTTACATAAAGACTTTTGAGGCCATTTTCCTCTTTTTGAATGTAAGTATCATAAAGAGTAATGAGGTTTCTGAGAATATCCTTTGCCTGAAAGTTTGCTCAGCTTTTTGTTAATGTTTGCTTGAGTTTATAATGGTAAATATGCACACTGATTGCAATGCAGTAGGTGGGAATTGTTCTGCTGGTAATTTTAGGGTCAGGAGTTGACATGGCACTTTTCTTATTGGCATCTCCTGCCCTGGCAACACTCTTCCTCTGCCTGGCTGGATGCCCACCTCACGCCCTCCTGGCCAGCTGCTTTGCCCCACAGTACCCCAGGCTGCTTCAGAGGAGCCTGTACATTCTTCTGGCTAAGGAAATCAGAGATCGGACAAGTATCAAGAGGTACTGCTATGTGTTTGCCCTGTTCTTATCCTCCTTTTCGGGTGACTGCTGTACCTAGTTGTACTCCATTAGTGATGGATCCCTAACAGCCTGAAACACTCTCACTGCTGCAAAAGATGAGAATGAGATCGAGGGAAAAACAAACATTCCCGAGGTCCAAAGGGGTGAAGGTCAATGGGTTGGGAGCTAAGAGTAAGGACTAGAGGGGGACCCAGAGCAGGGCTCCCTGAGGGCACACATGGCCCCCCTAGTCTGGTGGGCCCTGCCAGGAGGTCATGGGCGACCAGCAGCAGGAGGAGGCAGAAAAACCTTGATGTGTGTTGCCATGGTGGGCTGGGGAGGCTGATGGCAAAGTCGTTGACTTGGTGGGGCCTTGGGTAGGGAGGGCATGGGTGAGAATGGGATTGGACCTCAGCAGGAGGGAGGGTTGCAGAGGGTGATCAGCGTCACTGTGGGAACTGTTCCTCAGTCTCTTCACTGCAGCGCAAGCCCTGGTCGCCGTTACCAGTGTCACCAGGCCAAGCACTGCCACGCAAAGGGGACAAGGCAGAGCCTCTGCTGCACCGTTACCGGTGGGGGCTCTTGGCCACACATGTGGACGGTGATGTGGGAATTCGTGTCAAAAACAAAAGAGCACGTGTTGCTCTTGTCCATGGCATGCCTTTAACACTCAGTTTGCCAATTCAGAGCATGCCAGGCTGACCAGTGACATGTGCACCTTGCCTGTGATAACTGATTTTGGCCTTCTAATCTGCGCAATACTGTGGCTGGGGACACTCTATGGAAAAGCAAATCAGCACAGTCACTGGTGAGGGGCTCTAATCCAGTCACCAGCTCAAATCCTTGCATATGTGGGCGTTTGAGGCTGGAAAGTAAAGGGAGAAGCTAGAACTATGGTTCTAATCCAGTCACCAGCTTAAATCCTTGCATATGTGGGAGTTTGGAGTTGGAAAGTAAAGGGAGAAGCCAGAACTATGGGACGTCTGTCAGGGAATCCCTATGTGGCACTTACTCTGAGTCTGAGGTCTCAGCATGTCCTGTTCCCACATGGACGTTCATGGCCATGCCATTGAGCTGATCTCGAGACTGCTCCCTCCGAGGATTTTTTACTGTCACCCCTGAGTCTGAGGGAGAGCGGACCCCATCATTTGTCCCCAGGGAAGTAGTCCTGGAGGATAGTGTCGTCTGATTGTAATCTGATAGCTTTTCCCGTAGTCGATTCTTCATATTCTTATCCATCAGTGGTGGAGGGTATGTAACTCTATTTTTTAAGATGCCTGTTTCAGAAAAGGGAGGAATAATGAGAACTTTGACATATACTAGTAATTTCATTTATCAGACTTAACACATCTAAAAAGTGGTATTTTTTGTTTCTTGATCAGACTTCTGGTTAGTCACCTTAATTTAATGGATTAGACTTTGTCAGCCCCAGTACCTACTAGCTTCCTATGGGTTTATGTGGTTGCACAGGCTGGAGTCCATTTGGAGAGTGCTCTTCCCTGGCAGAGCTACTATATGCTCATTTAAAATCCTTAGTCTCTCAGTTTGGCTGTGAATTGGCTGAGAAGCAATTAGATTCAGGGCAACACAGCAAACTGCCCCCATTCTGCTTTGGGGGAGTGGGTGCTGCACTCACTGAAACGATGCCCATGCCACCACGGGAGCCCAGTGCAGAGCTGGGTCTCAAATACACTACATAATCCATCTCCAGCGGGGCCCAAGAGCTGAAGAACCCCAGTACATGTACAGGTGCTATGGAAACACTCCCAAAGCAACCACTGAACAACTTTCAGCTGGCCTCTCTCTGTCCCCAACTCATGTATTTCTCCCAAGTGCGACGGGCTGGCTGCATTACCTTTCCTCTGCTCTGGCTGCTGGTTATTCTGGTGGGGCAGAGGCCTGTTCTCCTTCTGCTGCCCTTCGTTCTCTTTGTCTTGAGGCACTTCGTTGCTGTGGTTCAATTGGTTTTCTCTGTGAAGCTCTACGTTGACCTTGGTCTCAACTTTGAGTTTCTGTTTCCCCCCAGGGTCCTCCCCATCGCTGGCCGTCATGCACTCTGTGGGCCAATAGGGTTTCACATGATTGGCAAGGGTATCAACTGCAACGCAAAAAAACACTAGCTCGAAAAGTACTGTTCAATAGGTTTCCTCAGCCGCTGCCCGGTTGGTCTGATCCTCTGCAGCTGCGGGACGGGTGTGTGGGGTGCACTGCTCTAGGGCTGTGACAACAGCCAAAAAATATGGCTGGCAGGATGGCAGGTCCCTGCTCAAAGCAGGTTTGCTGGTACCATTACTGAGCAGTGTGAGTTGAAACTGCTCTCACAGGTGTCCAGGGCTGGTGATCCCACAGGCTCCCTGGGGACAGTGCATCTGAGGGGTGACGGTGCCCAAGGGAAAGGATGCACCTGGTGCTGTGTTTGTGCAGAGCACCAGCATGCAGCCTAGATGCTGCCAGCACAAGACTACCAGAAACCACTGAGGCCACAAATGGTGGTCCTGTTTCAGACATACCAACCTGAACCAAAGGGTCCCAAGGTGGCAGAAATACTGAAATAGTAACGCTTGCCACAGCAAGTTGGGGTTTGAAGGCTTGCTGGTAGAACCATCACTTTTCACTTGCCCAGAGACCCCAGCAGCTGTGCTAAAGAATGGACCTGTTGAAACCGTTTAAAGTTCAGGCTGGTCAGACAAAAGTCAGTGGAAACTGAGGTGCAAGTAATGGTAGGCTGGCTGAAGCTTGAACTGCCTCACACCAAAATTACAGAAGGTGAAAGAGGAGGTGGCCACCAGGAGCCCTCAAGAGCTAAACACACTGACTGGATTAGTCGCTCAGGGAGGGAGGGTAGATCCATGTCTCCATTCTTCAGACATGCATATTTTGCTAAGCTGACCTACCTTCAGGATAAGACGAACTGTGCCTAGAAGAGCCTGTGCCCTGCTGCACAGTGTGATATTGGTTGCCCATGATCTCAAACCCTATAGGCCATGACTTTTCCTAACCCCACTAAACCTCCATGTCTGTATTGCATATGAGGAGAGGTACGTTTCTTCCTCCTGTCCTCAAACAGTCCTGCTCCTTCCTCCTCTTCCTCTCCTCTCTTGTGCTGGCTGAGCAGTGCCATTTCTGAGTGCTGCAGGGACCCCTCAGCAAAGCACCCTGACTACTGCCTGCCTCAGCACAGTAAGCTGCTGTTATAGATTTGCTTATGAATTCTTTGTTCTTACAATCATTCACCCTGGGGAAAAGCCCTTGGGAAGAAGAAAGGTCCTCTGAGCTTGAGAGAGAGCAAAGCTGGAACAAAGATCTCTTCACAGTAGCTAGGTACAGCAGTAGGGATGCAAAGCTGTCATTGTTGTATGCTAGTCTGGTAAATTTTCCATCACCTCTAAAGTCATTTTATAGAAGGGAATAAATTCAGTGCTATCAAATCTGATGCTTTCACCAGGAATACCTTTGGGAGTGCTGTGGAGAGGGCCACGTTCATTATTTTTGGAAGTGGTTGTGTTCCACTTTTTCTCCGTCTCAATCCCATCTTCCTCACTGTCTGATGAATGGGAGGAGGCGTAAGAGCTGCTGTGTTCATCGAGCGACAGCTCGCTGTCGGAGTCCGAATCGTGCTCTATACATGTGGGAGGTGGAAATACTGAGATGAGAGCGTGGAAAGGAGTCAGACAAATCTATCTGATGAGTGCACACAGAAAAGGAAAAGGCAGGTCTCTGGTTCAGGAAATACCAAGCATTTACACCCATAAGTGTACATAAGATTAGCTCACAAGGACTGGGGCATCCACCTAAGTGATTTTAGGAAGCAGATCTGCTTAGGTAACAGACAGGACCTTTAATCTACCTGGGGGTCCAGAACAGAATAGGGACTTTTTTTCACTATTCAATACATAGAACAGTAACTCCATAGGATCTCAATCAACACACCACACATGCAAACCAAGGCACCTAGAGATAACAACCATCCGTAATTGCACTCTTAAAAACTGCTAGAAGGCAACAAAATTTAACATCAAGACCCCAAATGAAAGGAAATCAGCCAAGAGACACTTCTCATTTTCTTGTACAAAATACATAGCAGTAAAAGAAGATATTGCCTCAAGGTCTCAAACATTAAAAGATCTCCAATTAAAAACCAAGAGAAACAGCATAATCTGTGAGAAAGAACACGGACGCCAGAAACTGTCAACAGCTGTGACAGCTGTCAAATTAAAATTGAACCATCACAAGAAGCAGATACATGATATTTTCAATCCATAGTTCCCTAGTAAGGCAACTACCGTGTATCTCATTATGCCAAAAGCATTATTTAAATTGAGAATGAGGTACAATAAGACAGACTATTCCTACTATTACAGAAGCCTTTGAAAAAGAAGTGCCAAAAGGTGCACAAGTGGGTCAAAGCATTTTAAAAAAAATCTTACCATTGGATTTTGATGGATTCCTATGAAAAATGGAGGAGTCTGCTTCAGTCTGACCAGCCCTTGCTTGACTTGAGGATCCACTGAGCTTATGAGCAGCCTCATCCCTAAGGGAATAAAAGCAAGGACTTTTTTGGTCAATATATTGTTCTTAACAAGGTAGACACACAGATAGGATTTATCCGGTCAAATGCATACAGCTACAGTGTAAGGTAGCCAGCCTGTGCTTCCTTCATCATCAGTGTAGTCACTTTTACAGGAAGACACAGCTTACCCTCATGTAGCTGTCTACCTTTGATCACACAAATCACGCTCCGAAACAGCCTAAATTTATGAGCTAAATTCCATCCCTTGAGACACTGCTGAACGTAACATTTTAGCAGGCAAGCAGCGTGGTCCAAATAATTAACTTAATAGTTACGTTAACCACTGCACTGTTTGGACAGCGCAGTGACGCAGGCATGCAAAGCTGTCATAGCTGCATGCACCATAGAAAATGACAGTCACATGAAACAGAACTGTTAAGACATAAACCACGCAGCATTTGAACCAAAGCATTTGTTTTGGTTTTTCTTTTCACGAGAGCAATGAAAAGGTAAAGGCAAGCACCTGAAAGCCATGCACCTGCCACCTGATTACCTGAGAATATAAGCAAGGTAGCTATTGTGGCTCTTGGCTGACCTGACGGTGCTTTCTAGGGAGACCGTGGATTCCCCAATAGCTGTGCGATACATATTTGGCTCCTCTATATATGTGTTGTTACAGTTCAGAGATCGCTGAGGGAGAAAAAGAGCAATAGTGAATGATAAGAGGCACTGTTTTAAGCAACTTGACATGCAGTTGGATTGCTGATCTGCCCAAATAAAGCCCTCTCCATTTGGTAGAATTTTATTTGCACAGAGGACAGATATCCCATCGGACAAAACCTGCCTCCCAGGACTGCAGGGAAAACTATGATGAACAATCTTATTTGGTAGGTTTAAGAATAGGAAACTTGTTACATAATATCCTAAAACAAATCTTTACATCAGCCCTAGATGGGGGATGTCTGAGACCTTTTATTTATGTAAGTATGAAATCTGGGAATGTTTTTGTTTGTGAGCTTATGTATTTGAGTGATTATCTCTCTATATATATATACGCACACACAGACAACATTTTATATATATATATATGTGTGTGTGTGTACACATATGCACACACACACACACTTTTCTCTATTAAAAAATAGATTTAGGCCATGTCTATTTTGGTAATGGGCAAGGGCCTAGTCTCTGCCCTAAGAGTAAAAGGGAATGGATGGCAAAGCTCAAGTCCATATGGCTGAACTCTCTTTCCTCCCCAAATAGAGTGGTTTTATCCAAGCTGCCTATCTGTGAACAGTCCTAGGCACTTGCCATTCCTTCCCTTCCTCCAGCCATGCCCATACATGGACTGGGAAACTGCTAGGTGGCACAGCTAAAACCAGTTAAATACTACACATGAGTGTGGGTCAGGACGTAAGTCTATGATTTAGTCCATTTCAGTTTATTAGTGCAAATGCAATCACATAGATTGCAATATATCTGGAGGGGTAACCAGCTGTATCTACTTACAAGTTTCAACCTGTCAATTATGTAAGCCCTAATCAGAAAACTGCAGGTAACTAAGTAGTTTAGAACACTACACACACACTTTTGTGTAGCTTTCTTTGAAGTTTTCAAAAATAAAAAATAATGAGCCCCTACTAAAAGTCCACATCATTACTCATGAATGTATTAAGTCTTGAATGAATCAATGGTTTTGATGCTGAAGGAAAAAATTTAATTAGAACAGTAATCAAACTTTTGAGAGACACCATCAGTAACCTTTGTACAAGATACTGTAATCAATCAGAAAACGCATTTAATAATGGACAAGCCACCTATAAGCATATTTTAGATACCTTTTTTCTAATACGGGAAGATTTTTTTTCATTTTTTTCCCTCACCGTTAATAATGTAGCTCTTGTTGCAGTAGAATCATCTGGAAGAGGTTTCTTTCCAGTTAAAGTATTCTTCAAGTGCTTCCTGACTTCTTTGTTAAATACACAGTGGAAGAAGAAAATGAACAGCCCCTGGACGATTTCAGAGAGAGGAAGGATAAATCAAAATGGTTTACTACTACCAAATTGGAAATACAGTCAGATCCTAGAGAACAGCCTTTCTAAAGTAACGAATCTCTGAATTCCAGTTCACAGTCCATAATTTCACTAGCGATTATGACCACAGCAGCAATAACTTTTTTCTATCTTTGACTGAATTGGCATTGATTCATCACCCAGGACTTCTTCATAATTTATTTCCAAGTTTTAAGTGCATAAAAAAGACTTTAGAATATACATATATATAATGCTGTTTTCTTCCAGGATTTAGATAGCAAAGCTCAGAGTAGATGTCAGCCTCCCTAGCAGCTGAGGAAGGAATGTTCTTCCCAAAATACACAAAGGGGACTTCAATGCCCCACTGGAAGATATTTCAGAGAATTTCAGGTTTGTAATTGTATTAATATTTTAGAGTTTACACACTGACGATTAAACAAAATCATGAGGAGCACATCAAAGACATCATAGCCTTCAGTGAAAACCTCTAAAAGTGGGAAACTTCTGTAGTAGGTATCCTTAATAACTACTGCTGAGTGGAATTTAGAAAGCCGTGTGAGACATGATCGGTGGGACACTTCCACATAATCACAGCATGGTTGAGGTTGGAAGAGACCTCTGGAGATCATCTAGTCTAACCCTCCTGCTCAAACATGGTTACCCAGAGCATGTTGCCTACTCAGGATTGTGTCAAACGGCTTTTGAATATCTCCAAGGAAGGAGACTTTTATAACCTTTTTGGGCAACCTGTTCCAGGGCTCAGTCACCTTTGCAGTAAAGAATTCTTTCCATAGGTTCAGATGGAATTTCCTGTGTTTCAGTTTGTGCCTGTTGCCTCTCATCCTATCACTGGGCACCACTGTGAAGAGTCTGGCCCCATCATCTTTACATCCTCCCTTCAGATACTTATATATGTATGATAAGATCCTCTCTCAGTCCTCTCTTCTCCAGGCTAAACAAGCCCAGCTCTCAGCCTTTCGTCATACGAGAGATGCTCCACTCCCTTCACCATCTTAGTAGCCCTCTGGTGGACTCACTCCAGGAGCTCTGTGTCTCTCTCATGCTGGGGAGCCCAGAACTGGACACAGTACTCGAGATGAGGCCTCACCAGGGTTGAGTAGAGGGTGAGAATCACCTCCCTCGACCTGCTGGCAACACTTCCTAATGCACCTCAGGATACCACCAGCCTTCCTGACCACAAGGGCATGTTGCTGGCTCATAGTCAACTTGTTGTCCACCAGGACTCCAAGGTTCTTCTCCACAGAGCTGCTTTCCAGCAGGTCACCCCTTAGCCTGTATTGTTGCAAAAAAGCAAAGATATCCCAGCTTTTGCCCCATATGTTCCTTGATTCAGCAAAATCTCCTGGTGGGAACACTGAAATCCATCCAGCTAGGCAGTTACTGGCCTGCCAAGAACAAGCGTTCATAGCTTTCTTGGGGCTGTGTGTGTGACGCAGGATGCACACATATGCATTCAGATGTGTCTGCTCTGATGGAATACACACAGCTGCCAAACTGCTATCAATTTTGGTTGCAGATACAGCATATAGAAGTCAATCACTCATGAAATTGCAGCTGTACCAACATCATAAGATGCTTGCATTTCATGATTTCAGCCACAGCAATTGACTTAGAGTAACTTTAAACTTCAAGCTCACTTTATAAACATTGAAACAAATGTAATTTTAGCTGGCATTAGCTGTCTGGAATTACGCATTAATAAAATTCACATAAATATCTCTTCAAAAATACAAGTTCAAAGAAGGCAATGACATGAAACACCACATACCACTGTGCCTCTCTGGGCAAGTTTGGAGAATTCCCACTGCAGACTTTCCTCCCTCTCTTCACATTTATGTTTAATTTAACTTTATTATAGATTTGTAGAAGCCCAGATTTACAGTCTGAGTGGATGCATTTACTTCACAGCAGACTAGTTGCAGTGGCAAAATAACCTTGCCCCAGGTCGGCCTATTTGATGTACTTCCAAAGCATGCTGGGGAACCATCTCTGGAGGAGAACAAGTAAGCTTCTTTTCCTCTTTTTCTGCAATTTGTGGTTGCTCTGCTGTGACTGACAGGACTGTTTTGCTGGTTGCCGTTGTTTTAATATTATGGGCATCTGCCATGATGGTTTCTGCCATTCTAGGTCACATTTAATTAGTGAACAACATCAAGCTTCATGACTTCCTTGCCACATCTCCCAGAAGTAACTATACTCTGCATCATTAATTAGCAAGCATGCACACTAGGACAGTCAGTCCAGTAAGACTCCCTAGAGCAAACAAACCTATTTGTGAAATATGTTTGGCTTATTTCCTTAAACAGTAAATTGTTTTGTGAAAGCCCTGAACTTTCCACTCTTGGTGAAATGAAATGCTGTTTCTTATTTTGTGGTAGCATAAGAACAACTATTAACACTGAGCGTGTAGAAGACAGCAACAAAATAACTGCCTACTGTTACTAACCTGTCACAGGTCACAGTGTTCAAGCATCTATCTTAAAATGAGAGACCCATCTACTCAAGGTATGAAGAAAACTGGGTTTTTCTTTTTTTTCTTTTTTTTTTTGGTGAAAACAACCCTCTCCTTGAGAAAAGTGAGTGAAAACTGCTCTTAGCACCTCTGCCCTTCTCAAGGTAGCCCCGTTCGGGCAGGCAGGAGGTTTAGGCTCAGCACTGCATTTGCTGAGGGTGGCCTTTGACAAGGAGCGGGCAGCTCGGCTGGCTGCGTGCTGCAGATCTGCAGCGGCAGCGTGGGAATGCGGTCTGACGTACCTGCAGGCAGCTGAAAATGGCAAAGAGATAGTGAAATGTCATCACATCACTGTTCACCGCCATCAGCCCCAGCAGCCACGTGGCGCTGATGAGCAGCAGCAGGATGAAGGCCGTTCGCAGCACAGACCTGTGAAGCAAATACATACAGTCACTCGTATCACGACAGAAGAATAAATAAAATAGCACGGCTTCCCAACACCGGAGGTGCCAAGAAACGTTTCGAGCTCCCTTTCCTCCTCGAGCGTACGCGAACGGCACAGCACGCAGACCCGGCTGGGGGAGTGCCTAGCGATTAGGCAACTGCAAAGGCCCTTAGGGAAAATAAAGGCAGCGTTTGGCTGGGAGAGTGCCTAACGCCTAGGCACCTGGCAAGGCTCTTCGGGAAAATTAACGCAGCACTCACTAGTCCCCAGTTCCCATCTCTCCCATTACACTGCTCAATGCCTCTGAACATTCAGGTTAAAAAAAAAAAAGGTGATTTTTTTTCTCAAGTCTGTTTCTAAGATTTTTTCAAACAAACACGGCTGGTAGCCAAGCTCTACTGTTCGGTGTCGTTGACTCTGAGGAAGAGATCTGGGGAGTAAAGGGTCAAGTCTGCCTCGCTGCAGTTTGTTAAGTCCACTTCTGCAACACTGCGACCGGGGTCTTAGATGGAGAGCGCTCAGGGGAATGCCTGTTTGCTTAAAAAACGTTACTTCCACAGACACTTCAAAAAGATGGTCACAGAAGCAGTTCCACTGGCAAAAGGTTATTTCTACAAAATGTAGATTATGAGTAAAATTGCTGCCATTAAGTAGCAATTATACTGCATTTGTTTAGCGAGGTTTAAAAAAGAAACTTAGAAAAGTAACCTGACAGCCAGTATTGAGTAATTAGCTAGAGGAAATCTTTTGAAATCTCATATAGCTACCTATTTTTTAAAAAAGGCCCGTCTTGCCACTAGCTAATCACATTTTAGTTCACAGGTAAATTATAAGCTTTGCGCAAAATACAAGCTAATGGGAACAGGCTGCCATAATAGCTAGGGAATATGGCAAGTTGCAGCTTGTGGGGCTTTCTGCTCATCCCATGTGGAGCAGAATGGGGTCAGAGGCTGGTCTTCAGAACAGCAAACACAGAAAGTCATTGTCAAAACAAATCCCGTAATTTCTGAATTTGTGAGGGGACACCTTTCTGTGCCAAGGGCTACCACAACAAGAGCGTCTCCCAGAATTACATCTACCTTGAAATGGCCATGGCTATTTTGTAGTAGAGAATACTATAAAAGATCTGGAAGGACTGCAATGATCATATACAGAACGATCTGTCCTTTAACTCTTTTTTGTCTTCTCCTGTCTCAACCCCAGTACCAAGCACCATGCTGGGCATTTATCAGAGCCTCCAAGAGGACCTTAGGAATAGATGATGGTAAAATGCCTCCCATTTCCTCTACCAGTATGGACTATCTCCTTCTCCAAATACCTTATTTGTTCCCAACCCTAACGGCTGCCTTAGGGCAATCTGTCCCTTTATTATTCCCGGGCAGAATTCTTCTACAGGTTTTTGAATCCTGGCTCCAAACTTACATGACTCCGTTTTTCTCAAATGAACGTTGCCTTCTTCTGCATGATGCTTTCATTGCTAGTATAAAGATGACAGTGTTTATCTGAAAGAGAAATTGAAGTAATTGCATGGATTTTTTTTTCCTACAAATTTGCTAGAGCTCAGTTTACATTGACAATGGAATTTTTATCCTAAAAAAGACTGCAGTGCCAAGAACATTTTCCCTTCGATTTACATGTCTCTTCAAGTTCTAAAATTCACCTTGTTTCAAGCCAATATTAGTTAAGAATGCCCTGGGACTCTATCCTGCTGAAACCCAGTAAGACTGCCCTATGACAGGAGGCTTGAGTGAAACGTAACTCAAGAATGGTTGTCCTTGACCACAGCAGATTCCACTTAGCCCAGCATCTTTTTTCGGCTGTGACTAAACAGGAATACAATATAAGAACAGAGAAAGCATATAGCCGTAATTCTTCTGGATGCTCCTCCGGCCTCCACTGATTCCCAGATCTGGCATACATTGGGTGTGTTTGTACTTATTCATCTATGGTGAATACTTATGCTGTGAGCTGGTCCAGACACTTCTTGAAACTATGTAGAGCTTTACCACTGCCTCTATCCTGCTTCAGGGAATTGCAGAACTGAACTCCATGCTTAATGATGAGGTAGTTTCTGTTTGTTTTGAACCTGCAATCTCCTTCCATTACTTGAGTTGGAAAAGACTGAACAGTTAGGACATCAGCGGGGGCTGTTCTGTGTCTCTGGTAACTCCTGTGACACCTCTCTACACCTTCTCCCGGTCTGCTTCATGCTTTTGGAGATGAGGGGACCAGAACTGCACTTGACGTTCAAGAAATGGTCACTCTATAGACATCCATCTTCTGGTCTTCTGTTACCAAGGGAAGTTTTAAGTGAGAAGTTAAATAACAGCCAATTCTTTAGAATTCCTGAAATTAGAATTATTCCTTCAGATCTTCTGAATGAATGAAGTCTGGCCCTAGTGACTTGTCATGGCTCATTTTGTTGATGTAAAGAATACAGTTGCTTCAAATTGTGCCTGCTGACTGACAAAACAAAAAAGAAAGGTAGTAGTAAGGCAGAGGTTGAGCAGGATGCCAACTCTACCATACTTACAACTACAACAATTACGATGGGCCCAGCAAAACTCCAGATGAGAGTGTCATGAACAGATAACCAGCAGAAATCAGGGTTCCCATAGCCTTGTGGGTCCAGACCAACAGCAAGTCCTGAGTCACAAAATGGAGAAAAAGGACATCAGAAAAGTGCTGGCAAGACCTTCTATATAATCAGGCATAGTAATAATGTTTGAAATCGCTGTTTGACAAACAAAAATGATAATGGTAAAATGTCATCAATAGGACAGTATAGAAAATAAAAATCAAAGCAAATATTGAAATAAAATTTTGGTAAATCAAAACATTCACTTTGGTCATTCCATATTAAATGGCACTACGAGTTTTGCCTACGTTTGTCTACAAAAAACTATAATAAATCCATGTCCCAAGTTAGTTGTACTTCAACACAATTTTATAGTCAGATTCAGAGAGACTGATCAAGCCTTTAGGGTGAGTTACATGCTGAGGAATTTCAATGAGCTTATGCAGCAGAATGACATGAATCATAGCTGAAGAGATGTCTACACTACAAAAAAGGTGCATTCTTAACTGCTGTGAGCTTACTGTCATTAAAATAACAACAGAGACATAGGAACCTGGGAACTAATGTAAGTTAACTCCTTGAGTTCAAGTACAGCTGAAAGCTTGAGATTCAGTTCAAGCTTCTAACCCAGGGAAGTGCTTACCTCACCTTGCTTTCAATACCATTTTAGGTGAAGTGTGCTAATGTTCCCAAGGCAATTGAGTTAAGAACATGCCTTCTATTGTTTTAATTTTTGAAGTTCAGACATTAACACAGGAGTCTCTGAACATCTACTGGAATGCTGATTTTATGACCTAAACCTTTTTCATATGGAAATGGACTGGGATTGCTGCCTTGGTTCTGCAAAATACTGCAGAGTTCTTCCTTCTTGAAGACGCAGAATGTGATCCTATAATGCCTGTGGCCAATGACATATGGTAAATGGCTGCAGAACGTTGTTTAGGTGTCAGAAGACACCTATGGCAGTGAATGCAAGTTCTGACTCAAGTAAACAGCCAAATTCATGGCAGTGCTTTTCTCCTCCATGAGAATTCATGTGTATTAATAAACACCTTCTTGAATTGAAGCCTGTGTGGTTTGATGAAAAGACACTGAAAAAAAGGAGAGGTAGCTAGCTACGTTTCACTCTGTATGAAGTTTGGCCCACAGCCAATATTCACATCTGGTACAGGCCTACACTCCATGAAAACTAAACTGGCTCTTTGGCAAAGCAGTGGATATTGGATCTGCTTTCTCCGAAGTGTGGAATGAGATAGGATTGCTCTCTCTCTCTGTGCTCCTATTGGCCTTTTCATGACTGCCTTTAGCAGTTACCATCCAGAAAGAATTAGCCATAAATGATTAAGGGACCATAAAGTATTTTATACAGATGTAATTCTATAGACACAGTCTGTTTCCCAGGACTTGATTTCCCTATTAGTAGGACTTAAACCACAATTTGACCAAACATCTGGCTCTAAATTTAACTGGCAGACAGCAACATTTTTTCACTCTCAAAATCCTACCCTAAAATTCTCTATTAAACCAATGGAGCAAATTGCAGTCTTTAGGTATGTGGCTCAAATTTTACTGCAGACAACAAGATGTGAACTGGCACGTTACCCAAAGGCAGAATTGAGTCAGTGCAATTTAATATAAAGAATCGTTTTGGCACATCAGTCAACTGCTGCACCCTCGTCATCCTGGGCAGCGCGAGCTGAGTGCTGCCACGAGACGCATGCTCAGCGCACTGATGTTTCCAGGAACGGGCTGATGTGGCGGCCGAGCCGAGCGGCCGGCGGGGACCAGCATCCACCCGAGGAGCGTGCCAAGCACGGTTCACCCCTCCGAGCTCCTGCCGGCTCTGAAGCCGCGCGTGACTCGGGGCTGCTCCCCGGCCTCGTCGCTCCTCTGACTCATCCGCAAATCTGCAGATTCAGAAAGCGCCATTGTCCGGGGGCTATTGATTTTAGAGGAAAGAGTGGGCTAAGTAAGAACCTGTTTTAACTGGAGCACTGCTGTCTCCATGGCAAAGCAATCCCTGCATACATACAGCAACCGGGCAGCGTGTTTTCACAAAGACGCTCCGAACGGGAGGGGTCCCGTTGGGTGCCAAATCCAGCCTGTTGCTCCTGAGGCAAGGAAGTCTAAAATCCCCTTCCTAGATGGATCAGACTCCATCTTAAAATGAGCCAGCTTAAAGCAAATTTAAATTTCTCCACTATTGCTCCCCACGGGGAACATCCCACACCCTCACTCTTTGCATGGGTATAACCCTTCTCCCAACTTCCATCCTCCACTTCATCAGGGCAACTTGCTTTCGCACTGTGTGATTAAATGTGCTTCCTCTTGGAGTGTTCCCCACGTAAACATTTTGTTAAGGCTTCTTCCCCCTCTGAAGCTCAAGCCTTCCTTTAGCAAGTAGTCTGGTGTCATCCCCCTTACGATCACTATGCCCTAGGTTGAAATGAATGCGGTTTTGAGCATAGAAAATAACAAAGAATGAAATACAGTTGGGTAAATCCACTGCTGCTGTAGCTTCACTTCTCCAGGATAGCTATAACAGAGATGAATTGGTCTGGATATTCATCCTTTAAATTAGAAAAATGTCCTTTGGATGTCCAAGACTAAAATCTTTTCCCACACCTAGACTTTTCTATGATTCAAAAACATACACAATGCATCTATCATAAATGTAAAAGAAGCTGTATTTAAGATGCATGCTCTGAGGTTGGAACCTTCTTACTCTTTCAATATTAAAGTTTAAAACTTGTAAAAGAAGCTTACTTAAAATACACAAAATAACAAAGTGATCCAGAGGCAAAAAATCCCATACTCGGCTATTTTCCTTATGACGAAATAATTTTCTCTTCAGATGATTTCTAAAATTGAGAGGGCAAACTAATAGCATATTTCACTTCTTTTAGCAAAATCCTCTGACTTCCTCAATAATAGGGACCTGAATTTTTTATTTAAGTGAACTGTAAATTTAGTAGATTCAGATCTTAAATGACAACAGACAGCCTGGAACCGTAATTCATAATATATGCATAATTGTAGCAGGTAAAATAGTTCCATATTACAGAGACAATATCTATTCAGAAAATGAAAAAATGGTGTAACATATAACATTTAGATTGCATAACACTACTTTTGAGAAAGTTCAGGAGAAAAACACTTTAAACATGAAACAGAAACTCTGACAAAATTCTTCTGAGGAGTTATGTGCTCTGAAATAAAAATTGTTTATAGTTTACTGCTATTTAACAATTATTCTTCATTTCTAACAGAAATGATGATATCAATTCCCTGATGGTGCTTAAATGTTCTGGAACGTATTGCAGTAGTCTTGTGTGTACTGATAAAAGCTACACAGAAATATTCTGAACAGTCTGAAATATTCTAGAAGTTCAAAGATAATTTCTATTTAAAATATCAGGAATATATCCAGAGTGGTGAGCCTTCCAGGCTGTACCTGCCTCCGTATAAATTGTAAGAAGCAGAAATTACTATTCACAAGATGAAATGGAAAAAATTACCAGTTCTCCAGAAATGATACCTGTATTATCCTCATGCTGCGCTTGTGTATTATACTTTTTAAGTCACATGGGAAAAACCCAGCATGTATTTGTAAGTATAATTTGTTCTGTAATATTTTTCCAAGAATACATGGAGTGATAGCAATTTGATCTGACAGAGAGCTAAAGTTCTGTCACTACTAACAGTATTTTGTTATTTGCAAAAATATAAAAGTAATTGTGCAAAAGTTAACTGTCTGACTATGATTTGATTTCCCATATGCCAAGATGCAGCCTGAAATAGCTGAACCGAAAAAGCCCACTCTAACTGTTCTGTGAAGTGCACTTCCCAAGGAGCTGTCTGCCTGAATTAATGCAGCACCATGCGCTTAAGGTAGCATCTGAAATGTCTGGCTGCAAAAATAGGCACGATGAAGGCAGAGGTAAGTGTGCTCCTGTGGGTCACACCGGAAGAGTTTAAAAGATCACTGCCTTCAGCTTTTCATTATTTTCCCTAGACTGGAAGTTATTGCCATTGTAATGAAGTAATAGGTTGCTCAAATATTCCCAGTCTGCTTTCATGCCAAGAAAAGCAGAATTGCTGAAATCCCCTTCAGGGACCAGTTACTGCTGGCAGAGGGTGAGCAGTGGGAACGTCCAGCAAAGGGCAGGAATGCCCAGTGCGAAATGTCGCTTCTGAAGCTGCTGCTGCACCCACCTCCCCATGAGACAGCGCATCTACGTCCTGCAGCTACCAGCACAGGGAGAAAAATTTCTGAGGGCTGAAAGCAAAGTCATTACCATAAAAATGTTATTCCCAAGCAACGTTAACAAGTCCTGTTTTAATCTGCATTCAATTATGTTTATGTTACTGTAAAACCCTCAGTATCACTTTAACTGGGACAATGGATATTTGGTGCACACAATTGCCAAATTCAGGCTGACTTCTGGTATTCATTATTTGGGGTTGCCCTCATTCAGGAAAGCATTTCAGTGCCAGCAGCACTTAAACACAGGCACAGCTTGTCTCTTGGACAGGGTAACTTTCCTGAATCTGGCCAGTGAAGATGGCAGGGAAAGCAAACAAAGCTGTTCTGGGGTTGGTGAAAGGTCTCCGTTGACTTTTGGTACCTGTTATAATAGCGGGAATGCCCCAGCCAACAACGTAGTAGAACCGCATGTGCCCAAAGTTGATGTTCCTCACTTCAGTCAGCATCCGGTAGATGTGGAGCTGCTCCACAAACATCCACGCAAAGGTGCTCATGTAGAAATAATGCAGGAGAATGGCAATCACCGTACATACGAACTGCGGAAGGAAAGGGCACTGAAATTAGAGGTGCTGTGCTGAATCACGCAACTTGGTGAGTCACTGGCTCCCGAGCGCAGCTGAAGGAAAATTATAATAGAAAGGTTTGGCAGGAAGACTACATTGCCATTAATTTACATTTCTGACGTTTTCAGAGTTTCAGAAAAGCTGTTCACATTGTAAAAACTATATTTTTTTTTTATCATTTGACGTACGTCAAGCCCAGCTGAGTTTTACACTATCAGTCCAAGGTGCTTTTAGTCAGTGTCCTGCAAGTTCTCTGGTTAATTCATCTGAGCATGTTTGCTTGGAGAGACGACGAGTTCAGTTTTTCTGACCTCCAGCTCCTTCTCCTGTGCACAAAACTGGCGGGATGGGCAGAGCTGGTATTCTCGCAGGACAGAGCTCGGAGCTGTGGCTGTTTTTCTCGGGGTGGAGAAGCGGAGTAGAAAGCTATAATGCTCCTGTAGATGCTGCAGACCCTCTACTCATGCGTGGGCCACATCCGTGCATCGCCAGACCTGTGAACTCAGCAATGATGAGTCCAGCTGCCCCATGACAACTGCCTGAGGCAAACTGATCTCACTGTGCAGCCAACAGATGGCTCCTGAGACTGCCACCTTCATCCCTCTGCTAGTCCAGTGTCTCCCATCACCAAACTAAGCGTTGTCCTGTGGGGTTATCTTCACTCTCTCTCCTGAGAGAGCTGTCTCCTTGAGGAAGGCTCCATCCACACAATTTTGTTTTGTTTTACGCAGACACTGTTTTGTGCTCAGTATTAATAAATAGGAAGCACAAGGGAACTCCCCTTATGTTTGGCAGAGGGGAGGTGAAGTGTAAGATGGACCTTCAGCCTTCTGTTTAGGACCTAAGAAAATCCTCCTTCCTGCCCTGACAAACTTCACTTTGGGGACAGAAATCTGTGCACCTTCAGTCTAGGAAGAGTGAACTTGCTGCACATAAGCAACAGATGATCTGTAGATTCAAAGAAATCCAGCCTTCCCTAGAGGTATTTTCTTGTCAGTTAAATGAAAGTTATGTTTCACAAACAGGGAAAATTTCATGTGAACTTATGATCTAGTGTAAGATTAGAGGACTATTTTGTGCCTGTGTGACTGTATCATAAAGATCTTTGACGTTCAGGCTAGAATTCAGGTGCAGTAACAACCTGGAGTGAAGCACCTGAGAGTTTAGCTCCTGCAGAGCAGGCAAGTCTTACACGAGACAGTAACTTATGAGTGAGTGTTGACAGAAATGGTATGGAAAGGAGACAGTGAAGTTGCATTAATAGGAATAGAAACAGCTACGGATAAGACTGTTTGGCCATGCTACAATTTTGTTCAAAACTGAAAAAAGAAAAGAAAGGTTTTCTTTATTTAGAAAGCAATAATGAGGGAACGATCCACTCCATCTGCAACTCCTTTTCTGGGATTCTTTAAGGTGAATCAAGGAGCAAATCATGGATATTTCCACGGGGAAAGGTGGTGAGTGTATCCTCCATCCTTGTGTCTCCACCCTTCAATGATTAACCTTGCAGACCTTTGGACAGCTGTATCTCAACAAGGTACTGAGGACACCTGGCCATTATCACTGGACTAAAATGATACAGCCTGAAGTAGATTGCTGCTCACTCACTAGATAAATCCAAAAAGTGGAACTAACATTTCCCTTGATATTAAAATCAGAATATTTGACTAAGAAGTGGGAGAGCGGGTTCTAGGCCCTGCCCAGCCTGTGCAAGGAGGAGAAAATAAGGAGACAAGAAAGCGGGTATGGTTGGCCAGATGCTGGCCTGGTAGTTCATGCCTTCAGTTAGGAACAGCCTGAGACCAGTGTAAACAAAAGACCCGCTGAAACCAAAGAGACCACAACCTTAGTATGATTCAGAGAAACACCTACAGTGAATAAAAAATGGGGCTCAAAGCATCCCTGTGACCAAATGGATACCTTGAATCACGTGATCTTCACAGAGTTGCGTTTCTGTAATATTATTTGCTAACCAACTTTTGCTCCCACTGTCTGATACATGAAAATAGAAATGACCCTCAGTATCCAACAGCCGCATTAAGACCTAAAAATTAACCTTCTCCCCTCAGAAGGATTCTGGATTCCGGCAAAGTGTTCTGGCTAGAATCTGCTGGTAAGTTTGAACTAAGATCGCTTTGTGTAAGCATTCAGTTTTTGTTTCAAGATGTTTTACATTGTGTTTTTGATCCTTTGTTACTGTGTAGCACTGTCCAAGCTTTCTGATCTTGGCATGACTTTTTAGTGTTTTTCCATGCTACAATGCTCAGAGCCATAAGCCATATTTCCTTGTTTAACTTTACAAAGTGCAAGAATCATATAAAGACCACCAGCTTTCTGGATTCACTTACTGCATCAGCTTTATTACAACACCAAACATTACTGAAAATGTAGCTCACCAAATAAAAGACCCTTCCTTCCTCTGTGTATACAGGGCTCTTTTTGTTCCTATCAGCACGAGTATATGTGTAGATTGCTGCCCTGAATATTACCTTTTTCAGGTAAGGAAAAAAAGAGAAAATAAATCACTTTCTATCAATAGTATGTGGAAAGATTAAAACCTCACCCAGAAATGTGACTGTTAATTTACAGAAACCCATAAAAGCCAGGCTCGGTGCCAAGCACTGCAGCATTATTTGTGCTCCAACATTCTTTTCCTCTTTATGTTCATCAGTGCATGACTCGTTAGACAACTCTCATTCCCCACAGACAGATGAATAATTGTCTCAAGCAGACAGAGCTTATAGCCCTCCTAACTTCTCAGACTCACTGGTTGGGCTGTAAGGAGCAGCCTTCTGATGTACAAAATAAATTCTGTAACTTAAAGTTCCTAAGTAGGTTAAGAGTTTGGGATGTTTCATGGAGTCCAAGTAACTGAACTGTATAGGACATTATCACATCACGAACCCAAGAGTATGAAAAGAGAACAGTCTCATGAAGTATAACCACTGGTGCTTGTGGTACTGCTGAAGCGAGCTGTTTTACTAGCTTGATATTTCATGATATTACAAAAGGAATTTGGAAATGAAGAATCTTTATTTACTTGGTGTTTTTAGCAAGATCCTGCAGGGATCTGGGCTTGGCTCCTCAGTTTTCATGTCAGAGATCTGAAAAAGTATAAATTTCTGGCTAGTGGAATGCAGTGAAAAATGAGTGGTGTGCTCCAGAAGGCACGGGAAAGGTCAACTGCACAGGCTTCTGGGGATCAATTGGTAAGGTGAATTCATCTGAGCAATAGTTATTTTAATACACAAACTCATAATATTATGAAACAAAGACCGCAGGTCACACAGGATGCGAGACCATATCCCATAGGGCAGGTCACTGCAAAAGACAGGAACAGCAGATAAGAGGCAGGAGGTCCTGGTGCGAAGGAATATCAGAATATAGGATAGGAAGTTGTACTACCTGCTGGAATGCTTTATCCAGTTTAGCATTCAAAAAATTCCAAAAGATGAGAGGAAAAAGCCCAGAAAAAAAAGTCAATAGAGTGATTTGAATCTTAGAAAGTGAAAATATTAAGTTCTACTTTGTTTTGTTTTCCAAAAGAAATACTCTTGAATAGAGGCTTCTTGGGAAGAAAGATCTGATAATAGGCGTCTCTCAAATTTATTAGGAAAAAGTCTTAACAGGATCTACTGATTGGAAATCGAATTTAGACAAAATCGGACTGGAAACATAGCATGTTCAACTGAGATAAGACACTGTGACACCTTATTAATAGAGCTAAGGGACTCTGTCATCATATCAAATATCTAAATCAAGGTCAGATACTTTCTAAAATGCATGTTATAGCTCAGGCAGGAATTACAATCCAGGGTGAAACTTCTAGGCTTGTGTTATAGAGTAGTAGGTTAGGACAGATGGTAAGGCATAATGGTGTCATTACCATAATGGTGTCTTAATCCATTAAATATAGGCATTTTCTTCCATTTCTGTCTCTTGGACAGTGCTGAATCAGTGTGGTTCATTCATCTCAAGACTGCCTTTCTCTCACAAGATTAAAATTGAAACATGAACAACTAAGGATTTTTAAAAGACATATTTTCTTTAGCATCTTCAGACAGACTAACATTGAATGTTCTTAATTCCTTTATGGACATATTTGTATGATATTATATGCTTTTTATTGCATATTCCTATATGCTTGCTGACTTGCAAAGGAGACTCCGAAGCTTTGCAGCGATGAACAAGAGTTTGCTTGTTTTTCTTCTACCTGTCTTCACAGCAACCAGATTTTTTGAGATGGGTACTAGTAAGAATTAACAGAAACACTGTGTATAATGCTACACAGTTAAGATAGCAATGATGTCCTGGACACAGAAGATAGACACACGTGCTGCATATTTCATGTTCAATTTCATTCATAGCTTGTGTTTCTTGACATGCACAATGCTGGAGGTGCCTGCACTAAGCTTGAGCAATAAATGTGATAGGCTGCAGCCAAAAATCACTGCAGCTGGAAAGCACAAAGCAGAGTGACAGGTTTCCTCTTGATTTTTGCATGTAGCAAGCTACCCTATGTCCAGCAAGTGGCTTCTCCAGAATGGCCTCGGTATGTGTGCCACAGGCATATTAGCACCTGCACAGCATCACAGTTGACAACCTACCAGACAACACCAGGAACTGTTTGGGCTCGTAAGGTACCTGCTGCAGGAGAAGCAGGAGAGCCCTACTGAACAGACAAAGACAGAACACCTACTGATGGACAGAAAGGAAGAAATCAGTATTTGGAGTTCAGTTCCTGAGAGAAGCCCTCGACATGCTGCTGTGATTTGGTCTCCGAAAACAACATACAGTTGGATAGTCCCCTTTTCTGGCATTTCTGTTTATCACATAAAACACAAAAGAATAATAAAAGTTTGATGCTTTTCAAATGACTGTTTAAGCCAAACAGAGGTAAAAAGGAGAGAAAATGAAACAGATGGATGCAAGTAAAAGCTGCAATGTGAACCCAGTTTAAAGCTTGGTAACAACTTTAACAATCACCCAGAAAGTGGTATACCACAACCATCAAGTCTTACCGGGTTTTCAGTCTGGTTGATTCCAATAAGAAAGACAAGCTCAGAGAAGAAAAGGGCAGCCACCAGGTTTTTGTGGATACTGTGCAAGTTGGAACGCAGCGTACGGATGAGAACCAGCAACATGAAGGTGATCAGCAAAGCCACCAGCGAAATGGACACAGTTGTGTAAGTGACAATCTTCAGAGGAAGCACCTCCCCGTTCTGCAGAATGACAGATTGACAAGGCTTTTGAGTTTTTCCTTCCTTTCCCTACAACCAAAGCTACTACTTGCAAAGTCAGTGTTTTCATTACTGCTGAGCCAACATACAGACTTTCTTTAGGACCAGTGGGAGTGGGGACAATGGGAATGCCATCTCCTGAGTCACTCAGTCTTTTGAGCATGTAGAGAAATACCCAAAAGGTGTTTCCTTCCCAAAGGGACAGATAGTTAAGCAAGAGTCCCAGATAACTAGAGGTCAGTCTGCCCTGTCGATGCTATCATTAAAGACTGAAAGACCTCTGGCATTTCTGTGTTTGCTCCTGCCTACTGCGATTCTTAATACCGTAATATCAAGTGATGCCATTTTTATCAGATGTCAATGGCATCATGATAACTGTAATCCCTCTCATTCCATTCTCTGCATGGCCCGCTGCAGGGTAGCCTGGGAGGTTATGGCTACACCATATTTTGACTAGGTAAAAGGCTCCTTTTGGACAGAGAAGGCAGATGCAACATCGGGCACCGTCAGGTACAGGGCAATGCACTCCTGACACACTGCAAGAGACTGATCCACTGACGATGCTCTGAACCAAATTCAGTCCCCTTGAAAAACCACACTGATGTACCAGCTGGGGATCACCCACCTCTCGTTTCGAAATGTCCATTAGGACAGCAAAGCTGGTCAGATGATTGCACTGGCAGGAGATATGGCTCTGGTTTCTGGAAAACAGCTCACATCCTTTAGAGGACCAGGCACCTGTTCCACCAGCCCTGTGGGAAAAAAGGGCCATTTCTGAATGCTGTTCTGTGATTGCTCTCTTGCTTCCCACTGCTATTACTCTTTCAGGCAGCTCTGGCTTGGAAGCCAGAAAGGTAATTTAGTACCAACACAGAAAGAAATGTTCATAGCTGTCATCTGCCTTAAAGAGTATCATCAACTTGAAAGAAATCTTGAACTAGAAGTAGTGTCTGATACGACACTTGACTTTTACTGCTAAATTTTGTGGTTTTATAGAAATCTCCTTTGATTTAAAAAAATTAATCATCTTGTGTTTTGGTCCCTGACCATACAGGCAAGAAGGCAAAGCGATTACACAGTGCAGGCTGTGGAACTGGTCATAGCAAAGTGCTGTCCACTACGCAAGCTAAAAACACCAGAAGCAGAGACACAGAAGCAGAGACAGATAAATATTTTTCAGTCATCCTTATTACAGTCGATCTAGACAGTGTTTTTAACACTCTTGTGAAATATGTTTCAGCAGAAATATGATCTCTGTCATACAGTTCTGTTAAAAAGTAGACAAGAAAATGTTAAAAATAGTTAACAGTATTTTATATCAGCAGATCTCCTGTATTAACATTGTGGAGGAACTGCTCCCTTAAAAATTCTTCTCAGTTCACCTTGTTTAACTCCATGAACTTTAGAAATTATTTTTTTACCAACAGTAACTATTTTATTCTGAAGTGAATGAGTAATAAAAATCCTCTTGTAGTTACTGAGAGAGATTTTAATTAGACATCAAGGTGATCTTTTTCATTCAACAATAAAATATTTGTTAAAATGCTTTAATATCACTTTTATAATATTCTCATTTTTTAGAAACTCTTTTGTTATATGCTTTCTAACTGTGGTTAAAGGAAAACACCAATGCTAATGCACTTGCTAAACTGATGAATCAATTTAGAGCTAATGAATTATTCAAGCCTGTACTATGCTTAAAAATTTATGATAAAAACACCTGCCATTCCCTCATGTTTGGTAGAGACATCTGTACATAGAAGCAAAAAGAGTGTTATGAAATTGCTTATCTAACCTTTGTGTTGTTATCATCTCTGACTGCTTTACAAGCAGGCAAATGGAGTAGTTTATCATTGCTAACAGACTGCTGATAGATTTTTGTTGCCTCACTGATACTTCCAATGTTATAATCTCAGCAAGTCTTTCCGACCAGGAGGCAAACATTTGCTCTTCTATTTCCAGCACAGGCTATTCCCTTTTAATGGATTTTTCCATAGGTTTACTAGAGGCTTTGGGTCATTAGTGAAAGCAGTAATAGCTACCCCTCTTTTACCCTGGGCTGACAATATCATCCTCTCAGTATACATCTGGTTTTATGGTTGAAATTTGCATACATAATAGTTATAATATTGTGAAAATGTAACCTGCTGAGCATGTAGTTACCTCTCGGTAAATTTGCTTTTGCTTTAGCTGGATTCTTGAAATGCACAAAATGGGATTGTTGCGTTTTCACAATGCCATAAACTCAACAAAACCCTTATGAGGATATACAGTTTTTTAAAGCTCTTTTACAGTTCTTTAACTTTTCCAAATACGAAAGACCTAAATGAGCTATTTTCAGAATATTTCACCAACTCACTCACAGCTCCTCACACTTTGAGAGTCAAGCACTCTCTGCTTACGTTTGCCGCCTGTATTGGGAATGCTTCCTACCAACAATAACGGAGACGCCAAAGGTCCCAAAGAAGGTGTATTCTTCCCCTTCAATTTTTTACTAAAACAAATAAAAACAAATATACAGCAGCTGATGGAAAGAAAGTTGCTTTGTACAAGCAAAACTGTCTTTGGGTTGACTTGGGATTCCACAATGATCTTTGAGGTATAAAATCTCCAGTCTTACCATTTTATTTGCAAAATCTCAATCTTCCTTTTTACCAATATGAAGACTAGTTTTTGCATTTTTTTGCACTGGCTCTGGCTGAGGCATCTAGGTTAGCTGCCCGCCTGCCTGTCTATAGTTCTGTCTATAGTCACTGGAGTGTGACAGAAGATGTAGCCTCTATAAGATCGAATTACCCTTTGGAGATGACCTCCTAAAAAGAGCAAGAGGCAATGAGATTCCTGACTTAAGGACCTCAGGTGAGTGATAAACCCAGGCATTTAAGCTGGACTGTGCCTGTATATGTTGTGGGCAAAGAGCATGACCAAAACAAGGAGAATGTGAGATTTATTATTACTGGGTGAAAATAAACCATGTCAGAAGACAAGATGGCACTGCATGAATTTGCTAGAAAGCACACAGCTTGTCCTTCATTTGAGGAGTTACGATGACTTTATTTCCCTTGCTGATGGGAAGTGATTACATGGCTCCATTCCACCAGGAATTCCTTGTGTGTTGAATGAACTAAAGCAGAAGAGATCATGTTCTCCTCCTGAATCATCTTCCTAGCCTAGACTGCTCCGATAGAGACAGATCTCACAGACAGCCCTAGAAGAAACCAGGAGACATACGAGATGGAGTGATTCCAGAACACGCAGACGGGTTTTGTTCGCTCCTCCGTTTCCAGCATGGCATACTCCAAGATGATGGGTTTTTCTATCAGGTTGGGTGGAAGATCCCCATCACTGTGAATTGCTGTGCTCACTACGGGTGTGTTAATAATTGGGCGATTTGGCAATCTGCAAAAGGAGAAAAATTGCAAAATGATCTAAACATGGAAACGTAAAACACTGATTTGGTAAGAGCTGCAAATAAAAGATTTTGAGTTGCTTCCATTGGGAAACTGAAGCAGATGTGCTGTCAGATGTCCACACAGCTAGATTTCTAAAAGCAATTGGCACTACCAAAGTGGTTATTCTCCTACAATGTGCTGCAGGAGAACGGGAGGCAGGACTGCAGTGACAAGTGCATCACGCATGACATTTGATCAACACGAATGCAGCTCTGCCTCTGCCATGCACACAGAGAAAGCAGAAGCGCTTCTGCACAATTTACAAACAGTTCCCAAGTTTACCTCAGGCTCCTTCGGTCAGGATCATAGTTCTCAGGTAAAAGTTGTCCTAGCGATCGGTATATAATGACCATGGCAACAGAATATTGGGTTGAGTCATCTGGGTGTCGCTTCCGTCTCTTTGTAAATGCACTCTCAGGGCTTAGCCCATCACCATTCACCTTAGAGGATAATCTCTGATTTGAAGGCTTCATTGTAGGTACTGCTATGAAATTAATAGAAATACTAAATTTTTCCACATGGCATCAGAGCCACCATTTAATCTGGCATTTTTGCTTAGCAAAGAAACAGAAATGTTTCTGTTGTTATAACTCTAGGTTTGCAGGACTGGGCACACTCTTAATGTAATATTTTATATTCTTAGAAAAATTTTAACACATTCTACAGTTATACAACTGATAGTCTAATAATCATAGAAACATTTTTATTCTAGCTAGAACATAAGCCACTTCTAAGCTAGCAGATTCAAAAATATATAAGTAATCTGTGCAGGTTTTAAGAGGAATATGAAAACTATATGCATATTACTACTTTGCACGTATCTTCATATATGGTAAAGCTAGTAAGAATTATAAACATGACAGTTGTTAACACGGGGTTTCTCAATGCAATGAGCTTTCATTTTTGGCGGTGTCTCCTAAAATTCACATTCTCTTTTTCCTTATAGAAAAAATATAGGTCGTATAAACAGATACACTATTTCTGAGAAAAAAGTCATGAAGATGTATTAGCTTATTTATTATTGTGTGTTATTTCCACAAGTTACTGTTTCCCCTATATGGAGGATATTCATCCATGATATTTGTATAATTATTCCATTTTGGATACTTCAGAGACACTGCAAAGTAGATAATTTTCTATGTATTCTCAAACACGTCACCTATCTCCCTGCATGACTCAGACCTTTTATTTGCTTTTTCTCTCTGATAACGTGGCTCTGTACCCAAATTTTAACTCTCCACCTCCCACATCACGCTCTTGTTGCTTGCCTTACACAACTTAGAGCTTCACATCTGCTCACATTCCCGCTGTGCCTCCAGAAAGGAGCCTTGCTGCACCTGACTCCCTCTGTTTTCTATATACTGGATTGATTTCCTAAGAGGCTAAAGATATATATTTTGGGTATCTTCTGGGGTGGATAAAAAACTATGCCACAGAGTAGGTAACTCAATAACAGCATTATTAGCAGTGAGGCCAGGAAGAATCCCAGTTATGAAGTTATGCCTTATCTTCCGTTGGGAATTCATTTAAAGCACGCGAGGACTTTGGGAGGTGGGAATGGCCGAGGCCTTCCGTGGTGGGAACCGAGGCAGAACACTTCTCTCGCACTGCCGCGGCAGCTGGGGGGCTGCGAGCGAGACCTGATAGACAGGTACAGCCAGTTACGCAGCCCCTCGTGCTCCTGTCCGTGGCCGGCAGGCAAAATGCCTTAGAAGTATGCACAGCTGCTCCATCCCTACACAGTGTTCGCTTGTCTGTACTCTCACCCTAGCACCACTCCACTCCACAGGGTCAATCACAGCTCTTCGCAGCCAGCCAAATCTGCCCTCCTAACATCAGCAGAAGCGTTTTACCTTTCCTGTCTGAAGGTCTGAACAAGGTATCAGGGAAGAGAACAGATGATTCCAGATCTTTTGGATAATCTTCTTTAATCTCATGAAATCTTGGTATTTTAGCTCCCGTAAAATTAGATTTGTCAAAGATGTCAACTGCAATAACTACAAAAAAAGAATTCCCCATAAAATTAACCTCAATTCTTTTGAATACAGTATGATAGCAAAATGAAATGTCACTGAAAGGTTAAAATATCTGCAGAATACAGAGAAGTAATTTGAACCAAAAAATACAAAGTTTAATCTGATTTTTCTCAATATTTTAAATGACAACTAAAAGCTTATGTTCCAGCATTATGTTACATTTATAAAATTACAAAATATATATACATTGCATAGGCAATAGAAAGGAATTCACAAGACAGTATTTCCTACTAAGATAACAGTAGTGCAAACACCAGAAATATAAAGATGGCATGTTCCAGTTCCAGACTTGCCCCTTGTATGCAAGGTGAGATTTGCTGTTTCAGAAATAGACTTTTTCTACATCTGTTAAATTGCAAAATCACCTAAGTAAAGAAAATAATCTGGATTTTACCTGGGAATATTTCTCAGTCCTTCTACAGTTCTCCTTCTTCTATACTAACAGTTACTTTCTGGCTCACCTCATCAACTCTGCCTGTTGCGTAACTGCCAAAATATTTAAAAGCAGCTGAGATGGCCTTAATTTTGCCATTTAAGAAAAAACACTGAGTGCCAATTTGTATGTTATAATAGAAGCAAGAAGCTGGAAGTCCTGAGGGTAACCCTACACTGAAAGCTGTGATCCACAGAAAGTTTCTATATGAAGAAATATCCAAGTTAAGATCTGCAAATTCTTATTCTTTCCCTAGTCTCTATAATAACTCCCAGATGAGCCATTAGGAAACTCCATTAACACCATGTTCACCTGGAAAAATAGTTCAAAAGCAAACAGAACCCATTCAGTGCAGAATTGCCTCATCCCTCTCAAGCTAGTTCCTTTTTACTTAGGAAAAGCTGGCTGAAAAATAAGGATTTACAACCTGCAAGAAATATAAGGGTTTGTTTTCATCTTAGTTCAGTTCAGTCAGGTTTTTCTCAACGTGAAGATGAAAACATCTTGATTCTGATAGCCCTAAATCAAAAGCAACCACTTTGTTTTGGTTTACTAAACAGAATTTAAGTATTTCAGTTTGCCTTTTTTCAACAATAATAATTCCCCTCTGGAGTTGATGTAGGACTTTATAAACTTTGTAGTTTGAATGGCTCATGTGTTTGCTTTTGTCCAGAAGCTAGGATATACTAATTTCCCACGCTAAATTCTGTCCGTATGACTGTGATATGAAGCACTTTCAGGATAAGGTTTGTAGGTAATTTCACTTATTATACCAGCTAATGTAGCTGGGAACACTATTTAGATACCTTTGAAAGAGAAAAAAAAAAAAGAATTTTGAGAATCATAGAAGTGTTGGCTGGGAGAGTCCTCTGTAGGTCACCCAGTCCCACTTCCTGCTTGAAGCAGGATGATCATTAACTCTGGATCAGGTCAAATAATTGGTAATTGGTGAGAAAATGAAATAAGAGAGTGGGAGAAAAAGAGGAGAGAGGCAGAGTAGGCTGTCACGAGAGCTCGGCCCACAGGGAAACAAACGAGACACCAGAGTGCCATCGTCACTGTGAGATACAGATCAACACTCAGCTGACTTGAAATAAATGTGCTGATTAGGTTGGAAAATATAAATATTTTGCTTTTCAATGGATGCTATTAAAAACAATATTTAGCACCTACCTACCACATTTTTAAAGCTCTTCTAATACAAAACAGAGGTTTTCAACACAGATACTCACTCATGTTGGAAGTAACGATGACAAAAGGTCTCATGTAGGTTTTCTTCATGTTCTGGGCCACGTTATTGAAATATTCCTCATAATGCCGTAGAAGGTGAGCTGTGCCACCCTCCATTCGCTGAATTTGTTCCCAGTGCTCCTTGTTACTGGGATCCAATAGAGCACTACCCACTTTGATAATATTCTGAGAAAAAAGTACAGGCTTTAATTATGTGGCAAACAAAGCCCAGGCAGTCAAGAGAAGCATTGGATTTCAAGTGAGGAACATTGCAAACGGTTGGCATTACTGCCTCCGGTGAGCATGTAATGACATATTTTAATCCAGGCATGTTCTATTGCAGCCTTATGAAAATATGCACACCAGTTACTCACCCCGAGGTTGTTTTACATTAAGGAAATCCCTTCAAACCTTTTATAAGCAAAGTAAGCCAAAATTGGAGGCCATAAAGGAAAAAAGTAGAAAGTTCTCTTAAGACAGGAAACCTAACAATCACGGAAATGCAGAAGGAAAACCTAACCATATTTTCTTTATCCCAGAGAGATGAGAAACAGGAAAAGCAAAGTGCTTGCTGTGTACACTAAAGAACACACCTTGCTAAATCAAAATAATATGATATGTTAAAACCAAAAGAAATCCATTAACAGAAATACTACTTTCTGTCCTATTTTGATTTTTGTTTTATTTTGCTGATTCTTGGCTATTCCTGGAAACTTATATGCTGAAGAACGAAAAGAGCAAATATTAACTTGCATATGCAAACTTGGAGATTCATAAGAAATTATATTTTTCTCCCCTCATTTTTATGTTGCTCACAAATACTGTTAAAAAGGAGGATCTAGATGAGGACCTAAGCCCCTTCCACTCTTTTCTACAAGATCAAACAGGGCATGCAACAGAACCCTTAGCCAAAATGGAAAAAGAAGACCCTCAATAAGAGCAGTAAATGGCTTAAATGAGAATGATGAAGATGCTGAGAAGTTTTAATCTTGGTGTACCTATGCACTAAATTGTTATGCCAAAATGAAATTCCTAACTGAGGTCAAATCTGAATAAATTATGGTAGGTCTTTCTTTGATAGTAACTGGGCCTTTCATGAATGCTCAGACTAGCAGAAACCCTCTGACCTGTATTTCCACGTATTTGTATGTGCATGAATCACTTTGAATTCTGTACAGTGTGGAATCGCTTTTGGTGCACCAGCTTTCTAATAGATGTGACTCAAATGTTTCAAAGTGCGATTGTAAAAAATCTTTGAGTCAGTAACTAGCTAAATACAATTTTGTTTGTTTTGAAACTGAAGATAGTTAGGGTTTCTAATTTCATGCATGTTTACTATAAGGAAATACTTAAGCTGCAAATTATAGGCCAGGTATGATACAGATACAAGGACTTACTAATTTTTCACATTTCCCACAAAGAATTTTGAAAGAGGTTGCAGGAAATCCAATGTGAAATCAAATAGAATAAACCATTCTCAGAGTTAGTTCACTATACACTCAAATGAGAGTGATCAAATTAGTCAGGCTTTCGAACACAAATGGAATATGGTAGATAAAGCTTTTTCATTCAGGAACAGCATGTCAATTTTACTTTTGGGTATGAGTATAATGATATTTATTATGACCATGCTTTCCATGATGTAGGTACTCTACACACTCACGTGCGCATACGCACACGTGCGCGTGAACCCACACATGCAGACATAACCAACTTCCCGTTCTAAATTGAGAAGACTGACTCATTTGTGAACAACATCAAGCAACCATGTCAAATTTACTCCATCTAGTTCAAAGACAAATTTAATTATCAATTCCCATATCAACATCTAAGCAGTACTGTAAAGCTTAACACAAGCTCAAGACAGACAGTTTCTCTCTTACTTCATTGAATTCCACGTCCCTGGTGGCAGCCAGGTCAAACCCTTGCTGCCGGCTCTCATACTGCAGGACCCTGATCATCATCTGGTAAGCTGTCCTCACGTCATTCCCGTACAGGCTGCTTGTGTATTTGGTGGCATTCTGCAGCACTTTCACAATCCGTACAGTTTTGTCTCCATCCAGTTTGGTCTCATTGTGATATAGCTTTTCATTCTGAAGTGGAGACAAGAACGAAGAAAAAACCCAGGGGTCTTACACACAGAAATAATGTATTTTTTTCCATTGTGGTTACAAAGCCATTCTTCATCATCCAGGGAATTCTGGCACAAAGAAGTCATTTGATACAGCGTAGTTTGTCTTGAAAAAGGGTGGATATGACAATGCAATGCAAAAACATAACTGAAAGCCAGGAAAGCACAGGACTGTGATGGTAAATGTAGGATTCAAAGATTTGATCAAGAGATGGAGTGCGGGGACATCAAACTACAGAATGAATTCATTATCATTTATAAACTGAAGTGAAAAGCTGTACAAGATGTTATGCAGATAAATATTAACATCATGTGCTTTAGTAGTGCTGAACCAAATTAAGCACTAGATGAACAATTAGCGATGGAGTAACATAAAAAAACAATAAATTCTTTCTTAAAACCAAGGGAAAATTACAGTGAATCACCAGGAAAGAGCACTGTGCTACATTATCATCTATATAAATCAAACACCAGGAAAGAGCACTGTGCTAGATTATCATCTATATAAATCAACATGGTCTATATGAAGTCAATGAAAACATGACAAATCATACCAAATGCAGATTTGGAGTAAAGTGTCTGGACACTACAGCGCATACTTCAAAATCCGGTCACTGGATAAGCAGCTATAACTATATCCCTACTAGACTTCACTAGATCTGAGAAATTATACGTCTGTGCATTTTGCTGTTTCAAAGTGTCCATTATATGCAAATAATAGTGGGTCCTGACAGGTTAATGAGACTCTGGGGTACTAAATACAAGAAAATAGAGCCTACCATAATTTTTAGATCCACAAAAGTGGTGGTGGTACAGTTAAAAAGGTCGGGAGGCAGCCAGCCCTTCTCATTGTTACAGTGTCGAACTGCATTCCCTGCAGGAAACAAAGCGTTAACAAAAAACACTCTCCCGAGCTGTTCTGAACAAATTTGCACAGACTTTCACTTTCAAACTCCTTAGAGAACTGCACATATCTCACTTTCCAAACTGTTACTCCTGTCTGAGGAAACTTAGCGCTTACTGATACTCCTGAGTCATTTTCTCCAGGCTCTAGAGAAAAGGAGACAAGCTTTAGACCTGCCTGACCTCTTCTAGCCTCGCTGCCCTCACACCCTCTAATGAACCTGGCAATTTATTTATCCCAAATACGAGAAAGACTATGTACTTCCTAAATATTTATGAAAACATACCCTGGTCAGATTTGGGTATACTGTAAAAGGTTATGTAGGAAGACCTCCAGGATACACACTATCTTCATGTCAAAACCTTTACACACTTTAAGCACATCTTAGCACACAGCATGCTGCAATCAACATATAGAATGGCCTTTTGCTAATTGTGAATGAGTTGTAAGCAGCTGATTATTTAATTGAATCTATTACTTTGTACTATTGTCAAACCATTTTTATAAATGATTCTTGGCTGTGGATCCTTCACAGTGAATTATAAATAACAAATTCTAAGTTTGCACTAAGTTTAACTTCAATTGGACACATTACACGTGTCTAAGCAATTTAATTACTAATATCTAAATAACTGAATTATAATTAATAGAATAATATCTAATTATATTATTTCTCTTCCCTGGCAATTAAGCCTCGAGTTCCTAGTTTGAATATTCATTATTATAAGCTTACTTTGAAAGCTTAAAGTGTGCAATTTCTGTAAGCATCTTTGCCTTCTAGGCTATTTGCTACAAAAGATACTGGGATCAATCACAAAAACAGTGCAAATTTAGTGAGAAAAGTTACATTGATTCAACTTAACACTGTTTAACAAGATAAATGTTCGTTTATTAAAAAAAAATCAATTCAACTCCCTAAAATCTTTAGAACTGGAGCTTGTTTGACTATGAACCTTCTGCACACCTACAGTCAGTGACATACCCCCTGGTAATATTTGCAAAAGTTACATAATCAGTTATAATTCATTGAACCTGAACAGTGCTAACAGCAGACAAAAGCTACCAGGCCTAGAACTGAGACAGACGTTTCATTTCCCACAGCACAGTCTTTACAAAAGATTGTAAACACTGTTTGCAAATCTGCTTTGGTATTCTGCGAGATAAACATTATCAGACACACACAAAAAACTAGATTGGCATTCGCTCGCAGTACAAAATGACTCGCATGCTTGATAAAATATGTTTTCCAGCAGTCTGAATGATGGTGTAGAGAAAAAATGTTTGGTGGAAAAATATGAGTTCTGTTGTAACTCTTAGCTTTATTAGCTGGTAATGCTAGTAAAGTAATCATCACATAAATGGTTTTCTTCATTTTATCTTTGCCCAGAGGAGTTACAGTGCCAAAGACCATGCACAGGCCATTAGAAACAAAAAGTTACATGTACAAGAATTGCTTGATGAACAGAAGAATTGACTATAAAAATATAGATTCAGACTTTCTGTTCTTTATGTGTTTATGTATATGCTGCTCTTTTGTATTTACTTTTTGCTACTATTCCAAATGTGTTTTAACAGTTCTTGAGTTTCACTAGGTAAACTTTCATCTTGTGACTCGCAAAAGCTATGCTGTAATCTCCAGACTTAATGAATTCATGCCTTAACCTAAGTACACAATTTTGTTGTTTCTTTTTTTTCCCTCCTCATAGGCATGTAGATAGAATTGTTAATGTTTTACCCAGGGAACTTACCCACTGATCCCTTAGGACATGGCACAGCAGCTGGCTGGCCAAACTTGGTCTGTGGCCACCAAATACCAGCCTCGAAAGCTTTGGGACACCCATTATAAATTACTGAAAGCAGAAAAAGAAATGATGCAATTTTTCTGACGAGATAAAATCACAGAGCAACAAGGAAATATTTACACTTGCCAAAAGGACCTTCCAGTAGTTCCTAAGCCAACTCAGGACATTTGCTCTCTGCAAACTGCAGCCCATCAGCTTCTTCTTTTCAACTGCGCCATCAGACAGGTACAGGCAAAGGAAAGCTCGGGATGATTAAGGGACTCTGGATTTTATATCTGCTTATCTCTGTGCGCTCCTTTACTGTGGGAAAGGGTTGCTCCTTCATGTCACCCACACACAGCTGGGAGATGCCTGCTACTGAAGCTTTGTGCTTCTCGGAGGAGAAGGGTGATGGGAGGAAAGGCAGAACTGGTTTGTGGTGACTGGTGGCAGGACTGGCAGAGGACACTCAGCATTTGGCATGGCCTCCACGGGCAGAAGGCACCAGGGCTGTTACCAATCCCTTCAGTAACGTGATACAGATGAACTCACATTTCTAGCATAATCAGGATTAGTGCATTTTGCCCTCCGCCCAAATCCTTAGCTAACAGTATATCCATTTGATGGAAATTACATGAAATATTATCTCTTTAATCCCTGTGAGTTATACTGGCACAAATTTAGGAAGAAGGGAGTAGGTTAAGGCTACTGCAGCTCCCATCAGAGCCACCCTGCCTGGCTCACATGTACCCCACGACGCATTTGCAAACCCTTCGCGCTCCCCTGTCTCTGCATGGGCAACGGCTCCGGTCCCATAACTACACCCTGACTGAACAGCAGCAGTGCCGGACGGGTGGTACCTTCACAGCCCTTGGTGGTAACCTCAGCGAAAGGGTTGTCACAGCGGTTGCACTGCCGCCCTATCACTCCAGGTTTGCAAGGACACTGTCCTGTCTCCATGTCGCAGGTGCGCGTGTGGGAGCCAGAGGGGAAGCAGTCACACGGATAGCAGGTGTCACTGCTCTGGGGCTTGTAGTAATTTGCCTAGAAAAACAGAAAGGATAGGTACAAGGTAATTTGCTTCTGTTCCAGGTTTCCTGTGTTTCTGAAGTCCTACTTCAGCAGCATGTGCATCAGAAAAGATTTTCCAGTTACACAGATAGTGTGCTGCTGGCTCCTTTAGCAGAGCAGAGCACCGGATAGTAATTACACTACTATTAAGAAAACTATCATTACTATTAAGAAACATAATGGTTATGAGAAGTGCGTTCTGCTACTTTGACTTGCAGCAGCCCAGGCGATCAGGCAATGCAGAGGCAGGGACTGCACTGCTGCCCTGTGCCGGGGGCACCTGGGACTGAGACTGCCGTTCGCAGGTTGGCCGAGAGCCTGGCCCAGGTTATCCATCCTGCGCTCACCACCGGTGCCCTGCAAAGGCATTCTTGGAGTATTTGTGGTTTTCTCTGCCTTGCAATTCTACTCTTCCAGGGCATGAACAAACTAATAAGAAAACTTCCTGCACTGTCCATTTACGCTTTATGTACAGGGTGGAGAAAAAAACAGTAATAATCACGTATTGAAATCATATCTTTAAATGCTTTTGATCGGAGGCCTTGTGTGATTCCACAAGACACAGGTGTTTGCACCCCTCTGAGTCAATGTTACGTAGCTGTTGCGTGTGTCCTGCTGTCATTTAGGAAAGGAGTACTGGGCCACATTCCCTGCCACCAGTTTAAACAGGCACATTAGTCTATCATTCAAATCTATGGCAAAATCTATTTTAAAAACTCCATTGTAAAACTTAGAGGAGGAAGCCATCTCCTATCCTGGGCCTACCTTCTGTCCCTACATGTCTCCTGCAAACTCCTCTTAAACTCGACAGAGCTGACTCTGAGGAAAGCATTTTACCTCTCAGTCTCCTAAGCAGTTAGGTCTTCTGCTGGCCCCCAGTGGGACTGAGCCATTTCACTGTGATTACTCACTTGTGATATAACAAAATAATCACCAGCATTCCTCTGCTTGCAGGGCTGATCTCCCCCGATAAACTGGGCTGTACTTCAGAGAGATCAGAATCCAGGCTTTCTCAGTGTCTCAGTTTTCTCAATTTCACTTTTCAAACGCAAGTAAGATAAGAGCTGCACAGTATGATTTTGTGAAGGGTAGTGCCAGCAAAATGTTTTAGGTAAAGATTAACAATATCACAAACATACACGTTGCAAAGCACAACTGTATATACTTTGTTTCAGATATATTCAGTTGTAGAATTTATTAGTGATATAGTTATATTTTAATCTAAAGAAATTTTGACTTGACAGGTTTCTTTCTTGCTTACCTTGCAATGGCATTCTCCATTAGTCTTATTGCAATCAGGATCAAACCCCTTACTAGTCTCACAATTACAGGGACCACAGATGGGATTTCCCCACCAGCCTCTGGGACAAGGCAAGTCAATCCTATAAAATAAAACCACATCGAAATCACATTTTAAGATTATTCTTAAAAGATGGGGAAAAAACAGCTTAGGGCCAGATCTGAATCCCAGACCAATACCTGGGCATTGCCAGCACAGGCTGCAGAGCACATGTGGGAGCACGCTAGCAGTTAAACAGTATGGACAACTGCAGGTGCTGAGCTGTGCCTTGGGTCTGTTCACTTGCTGTCATAGACATAACTGAGGGGAACGATTCCACAACATCTTATACCTAAAAGACAGCTGCTGCAGCACTGCCGTCCCCCTCCCCACAGGTCCACACGGTCCTGTCCAACTCCTGCCGTTGGCACAGGTGCTTGTCCAGCCTCAGGGTACACTAGCTTAGGGTGCGAAATTGGCTGCAAGCCGACACAGTGAAGAAAAGTCACTATTTTTAGCCAGTCTGGCTCTCTGAACCAGTTCACCACAGGGTCAGAAAAGCATTGTCACAAGGGAGGGGGAAGAAATGTGTAGCTGGAGATACGGAGGAGAAAACTGGCAGCTTTGATTCAGAGTAGTTGAAAATGTCACATGCCTCTGTAGGATGCAAAAAATACTCAGTGGGGCACAAGTTGGTACTGCCACTGAAAGCAGCAGTCTTATCTGCCTCCTGCCCTTGGCTGCTGTTCCTGCCCCTTGTAGCAGCAGCACAACTATTCATAAGCTGTGCATCAACCAAAAAGCCAATCCTAGTTTTTGCTGGGTTCTTTTTCTTCTGGGTGAGTTTCTGAGCAGGTTCAGCTCAGAGCTGCCCCAGACCCTGTGCTGGCAATGACAGCTCTGGAGAGAAGCCAAATTACACAGGCCTCTCTAGCTGGAAGTGTTCACCAAGCAAACGCCTGAAAGACGGCACTCCCAAGCCCGTGATTAGCAATAATGCACAAAGAAACCCCTTCCCTGCTTAAGGAAACAAAGGCTGCTTGCTGTCCATCTCAAAGGTCACGAGGAATTCTGCTTATCGTAACTGCATGGTTTGTACTTCTATCCTTCATAATACAGAATATTGCTAATTCAGAGGAATGAAAGATGAATCTGGCAACATCAGGGCCAATATTTGTAGTCCAATACAACAAAAGGCAGAGAGAGAGGCTTGCGGTTTGCAACAGGAAAGAAACACCACACAAGCTATTCCTAAATGGACAGACAAATGTGCTTTATTTGCACATCATAAATGGCCAATATTTCAGTAAATCAAAACGCTGTCTCAGGAATACGAGGAGGCTGAATGCTGAGATTAGGAAGCTTGTGATGAGGAATCAGCAGGCTTCCACCATACAACAGGACTTAGACCTCCTAGGCAGCCCAGAACAGACTTTTTTTTTGCCAGCCCTGGAAGCGGACCCAACCTGCAAAGCCATTTTATCTCAGCAAGTGACCTAAATTGGTGCATTGCTCTGTGTGTGTGCTGGGGGAACTGAAAGAGCGGAGCAAAGTGAGCTCAGGCCAGGTCTGCCAAAATGCGTGGATCAGATGCAATGCTATGTAAACAGAGCCTTGCTGGCTTAATCCCTGAACTACTGATGAGCATACAGAGTATACTGATATTCACCACTCCTGGTCTACAGTAAGAGTGCTCAGGAGTGCCCGAGGGCAGGAGGCCTGCAAATATCAACTATTATGAACACTCAAATAATACCAGGGAAGATAGAGCAGGAAAAGAAAGAGATGGGACTACTGCCTTCAGAGAAGAAGTACCTGGAAGGATCAAGAAACCAAAGAATAAAAAATATTCCCTTACTTGCTTTCACAGTACTGTCCATAATAGCTTTGTCCACACTCACAGGTGTACCCATGGGATGAGCTAGGTTTGTGCACGCACGTGGAGACATGCTCACATGGGTTCAGGTTACACACATCAACACAGTCTCTCCCAAAGTACCCTAGGGAGACAAGGTCATGAAATTACAGAAACCACTTTAATTTATGATTTGCATTTCTCCAAAAGACCATCTATTTTAAGCTTATGCACTAATAACACATCTTCAATAATCAAGTAGACTTCCCTTGAGACACTGTCAAAAAGAAGGTACTCATTTTCCTCTCAGCAAAACGATAGTGAGCTGTTCTTTTTGACAGTCTGTTAACATGCTCGGGGCACCCTTGGGTCATTGGTTCCCAGTTTTATATTCAGGGCATGTGTTACAGAGAGTTTTGTATTCTTTCCCTGTGTGTACGGGAGGTGACTATACTGGGTGCTGACAGCATGTGCTGGGTACATGTGCCGAAACAGAGAAAATATTCAAAGCATCTCTAACAGAATGCAGGGTGTGAGACAGAAATTGAACAGCAGGAAAGACTGGGAAAAAAAGGAAAAAGAAAACAGGAAAAAAGACAGGGTAGTGTATAAAAAAAGTTCTTTGGAATACAGACTGTTTTTCATTTTGAATGTTAAGTTGCCTAGAACCAATTTTTAGTCTACAATTGGGTGCTGCAGTGAGAGAGAAAGAAAACACCAACTGGCAGAGGAAGAAGAAGGATCAGAAGTGCAGCAGTCACATGCTTTGTAAAGTAATGCCAAGGAGATGTGATTCCAGCTCCTGGATTAAAGCATGTGGCGGTCACTGTGTTACCTGGGTCGCAGACACAGGAATAGCTGTCCCAGTCGTCACTGCAGTAGCTGTGCTGAGGACATGGGTTGGAGTCACAAGGGTTATCCACTTCACAGCCCTCCTTTACATTGATCTTGATAGCCTGCTTCATGTTGAGTGTAGCTACGTTTGTAGATGTCTCTCCCATTCTTACACCCTGGTCACAAAAGGCAATCTTTTTTTAAAAATTTAGAGTATTATTGTATCTTTTAGGATACAGTATTACATCTCTCACTAACTCCATTAATCTATGAGGTCACACTTAAAGATATGAGCCAAAATCAGATTTTTTTCAAATGCCAATTTTGATCAAACCAGAGAAACAGTAGAAAAAAGCTGCTACCCTGCAAGATTAGATTTGTACTTGGGAAAGTGCACAAACTTCACTATTTAGATTCTCAGAAATTTTGATAGAGGAAAAAAGAACTGTTTGGGAATGCATAAAAAGGGAAAAAACCCACATGTCTTCATATGGGTATTTTCTTATAAGTTCAGAGTCAGCTACTACAGTTCTCACTTCATACCTGCATACAGCCATAAAATCCCTGCTGAACTGAGAGCTGGTCTCCAGAGACACCTCCCACAATGATGCTTTTCATTTTCAGTCCTGGCAGTTGATTGCCTATCTGCACAGTGCTCTGTGGAAGAAAGGGACAGGAGGTAAGGGGCACGATCACCCTCTGCAACACACACAGCAACCTTCTGCAGTGATGGAGTCAAGCAGTAGCTGACAGTAGACTAAAGAAAAATGATCAAAGCTGTCAGGAGATAGATATCTCTTCAGAGGATGTCACCTTTTACAGACTTGTTCAGAAGATATTTTTCCATTGCACTTTATAAAATAATGGGGCTTCATTAGGCACAAGTCATGGTAGAACATGCCTCACAATATAAGTATTTTTCCACAATTCTTTAATCTACTTTCTCCTGAAAATATTTCTGCAGTGCTAAATGGCAAAATTATGATGCTACCTCACCTGATACATCCCGTAGTCCAAGGACATGACAGCTAGGTACTTGATGTCTTTACCATCTTTAGCACTCTTGAGCTCTATTAATAAATGATGCCATTCCCCGTCACTGACTCGCGACTGGGTCATCTTCAAACTAGCAACCTGGTTCAGGCCACTGTACACTTCAAATTGCACATAGTTGTTCAGTATCTGTTGAAAAAAAAAACACGTCTATTTGTTACTGCATATTTGTTTAGAGCCCTTCCCAAACTTAGCACTTCCCAAACAAATCTCTAAAGAAAAAAAAGACAATAAAAAGACAGTTTTCTCATCTATAGCAATGCATACTCATACCTTTGTTTAAAAAAATCACCTCACATCAGAACATCTGAATTTTAGAATGATCAAAAGTCAAATTCTGAAGAAATCATTTGTATGTATTGATACATGTTTTGCTGGGTGGACTAATCAGATATGTAGTTTGTACGGTCAAAGCCACTGATAGGTGGATCACACTGGTATGGTGTCGGGGAGGAGAGAGAATTTCTTTTCTAAACAAAGAAGGCCACATTTTTTACCTGAATGTTGATCTTCGATCCAGTTCCAGCGTTAGCTTGCATTAACATGCCATTGACTTTCCGGGTCCTAAACATAAGCCCAATGTACCATGGCACAGAGATGGTTATATCGAGGTCACTCCAAATGATGATGCTTTCCCCACTGAACCGCTGAGGAGAAGGCATCACTGTAAATCAAAAGACAAGACAGAAACACTTTATATCCCTTGAGGCCAAGGTTAAGAGTGGGAACTACACTGCATTGGTGCATTAGCTACTTTTGCAGGATGCAAAGTAACTAATCCCTCTTCCACTGAGCTGTTTTTCATTTACTATAGGGTAAGACCTGGCCCAGGGGAGTTACTGGGAAGCAGCTGAAAATGCTATAAATTCACAACCCTCCTTGGTTTGTGGTAGCTTGTCTCTGTGCTCACCTTCACTCTAAGGCTACCCTTCCACAGTGCTGCTGTATTACCCAAATGAGAGATGTTCCTAAAAAGCTAAATTCATTATCTCTACTGATACAATTTTGATGACGAGTGGGTGGACAGAGCAGGAAGAATGACGGTAATACTTGCTACAGACATTTTCAACATATCCTTGATTACCTGGTTCTAATTAACAGATTTAAAAGAGGAAATGGATCTGAGTCTACAGGAAATATTATTTAATTTCAAATACTCCAGGGCCAGGTTGTTCAGCTGCACGAGCTACACAGTCTTTTCACAGGGAGCAAGCTCTTGTGGGATTACCAAAATTCTCTCCGTTAAGCATCTAGAGCTGAGTGCTGCAATGGTGCTCTCGTCTCTCATCTTGCCCGAATTTGAACTCAATTTTCCCTTCTCTAAGGCTGCAGCCAGTCGATTCTGTTAACTGAAGCAAAATCAGCCGCCAGCTTCCACATCATCGCACTGTCCCCCTTTTCTTCCCAAGCTCACCAGTAAGACTCCCTTCCTACATCCCCTCCTGGCCGCATCCTTCCCCAGGGACCAGGGGGGACCTTACGCTACTGGGGAAGCCGAAATTGCCCCCCAGCCCTCCCTGCCCTCTGCCTGCCCTTCCCATCGCCTGCCGGGAGCATTTAGTCATTACTGGCTTCACAGCAATGCCCAGAGCCTCCTGCCTTGAAGATGGGAACTATTATTGCAGAAGGTACTCTTTAAATGCATAGCATAAAATAAGCATAGTTTCTGAAGAGCTGGCAATCAAAAAAGTTGACTTCTTAACCCACCAAAGCCAGTGCTCCCTGAGAAACCGAAGTAGGTCCAGCACTGCTAAAGCAGTTTAAGGAATGCATTGGCCACTCACCCCTACACAATAATGCAAATATTTTAGCTACAACTTTTTCAAAATAGCTGCCTAATGATAGCTAATACTATTAGGGTCATTGGACACATCTCAGCACTCAAATGAATAGGCTGAATGTCAGGAGAACTGTGTGTCAGTGATCCCTCCTGACTTTAACTTCAGGCTTTTGAAATCTTTGGTTACATTTCAGAAAAATTCCTTAGTTTTTCAGGGCTTGTGATTTTTTCTTGGGGACAATTGGCCCACAAATATAATCAAAGAAACAAGTGGACTGCTGGCCACAAATCCTAAAAAAAGATCTTAATATACTGAGAGCTTAGTAAGAATAAGTATTTACATAATAACAAAGAAAATGCTCAAGTCTCACTGCACTTAGGATATAGAAGAACTCTGAAGCTGGAGGACAGTAATGCTGTGATTGGTGTGAACTGTATTGCTCTAACCAAATTGAGCATCAAATGCTGCCTAAAAGACATTCCTGAAGTGACATTTTAAATCCCCAAATAGATACTTTGGCACTTCAAAACTAAGAGAAAGATGTAGGAAATAATATTCTTTATACATGACGTTACTACTCCCCATTTATCCCAGCACAGTTCTGGCATCCTCTCAGCATGGGCTTTGCACCAGTGAGGCCAACAGAGAGGTGCTACACAACTCATGAAGAAAACATAAGAACTTCATTGACAAAGATATTTGACATGAGGCACATGGAAAAAAGATTTTCACACAAACCTGGAGAGCTCAAAATACTTGAGGAATTGCCGCAGAAATCAGGTACCTTGCTAGTGGTAGTAATAGCAGCTCTGAGCTTTGTGAGAGGTGGAACACAGGAGGAGGCCTCCATCATCCTTTCTCCCTCAGCCTCCTACTACAGGCCATTATTTCCTAAATCAGAAACCTAACTGTGTGTTCTATCTGTATCCCTCTCTTCTTAAGCTGCTTCTACAAAGGCAAGGTGGGAGCAATTGCTGCAACCTAAATCTCTCCCGGGCAGAGGCATACCATACTGAAGTGGTTTGCATACCAGCTATGGTATGTGCACCATGGTTTGGAAGCCTCAAGATTAGGACTGCCTTTCCAGGGTCCATATCCTGCTGAGGTAGTCCAGAATGTCTGGTTTGGGGGTAGAAATATCAAAAGAACAAAATCTTTGCTCATATTGCAAACTATTGTGGGCTAAGTGTCATGAAAGGATAATGGAAATGAAGACACACCACATCTGCGTCAGAACAAGTGAGGCCAGAACTTGGACTTCTGCATCTTGGAAAGCTACATCTAGTTTAAGCAGGGTGTCCTTCTGGGAAACTTCCAGCAAAATGTGACTACAAATGAGCAACCCACAAGCAGACATGGTGAAACCACCTTACGGTGGGCACTGGCAGCTGCACCAGCACTGAACCCACGGATCTCCTCTATGCACACTCTTCCTTGCTTCCTTGGAAAGGAGCTAACTACAGGTCTTTCATTCCCTATAAAACACACCTGCTGCTCCTTCCTCATCCTTCATTAATGAGGTTTTACACATGTATGCACATTGTATTCAATCAAAGAAAAAACCAATAAAATTGAAAGTGCTCTTACTCAGCAGAGACTGCCTTCTTGCCAAGAAAAGTGATGATTAAAAATGCACATTCATCCCCAGTTTGAGTCAAAGCCCAATAAAGTCAGCAGGATTCTTTCCACTGTTTTAAAGGGGCTTAGGACCAGGTATTTTTACTATAAACAAATTACTAAATGCTGCCAAGCTCTGTAGAACAACTTCGCTAATGCAAGTAAATCAAAAAAGCTGTTACTATTAATCATAGTAAGTCAGATATCATATTTACTATATAGGTGATCTCACAATTACTTCAAATATATATGGGTGACTTCTAGTCTTAGTTGCAATCTTCCATTATCTATCCCCTAAGCATCAGAGTTTGGCATATATGTTAATGATTACAAATGATTACTAATGAAATGTGCACACATGACTACGCATGAAGAGGTTTGTGTATCCTACCTTGCTCACAGTTTTTCCCTCCGTACCGTATGGGACACTCACAGATGTAAGTATTCCACTTATTCACACATGTGCCTCCATTCTGGCACCAGTTAATTTCACAATAGTTCCTTTGCGCTGCACAGCCTAGAAGTCAGAAAAATAAATCAGAAAAACAGTTACTTGAAACCACTCGATACTTCTGCAGGTGAGCACAGCAGCTGCATCACACCATGGCATCCCAGACTATCGCATGGCTTTAACAAAAAAAAGGACTCTGAATGACTATATCTGAGTTTCTGTCAAGACACAATACTTAATCATTATAGTTTTTTTTTTTTAATACCCTTGAAGCTGATCAAGTAAAAAGTGGATGGCAAGTTTCCATGAGCTCAGCAAATGTCAAATTCATAAAGAAAAATCTATCAAAGGCTATTGAACAGAGTCACTAGGCTGTAAATCTCTGGAGATTAACAGAAAATTTGGGGGAAATACCATTACATGCTTGTCCTGTTTTCGTACTCTTTCCTGGCTGGCCACAGCTGGCCACAGCAGGAGACAGCCATATGGACCAGTGCTGTGACTCAGGACTACTGTTCTTAAGTTAATGACACGTAACCAAGACACTGCCTAGGGAAAGCCAATAACATAGTGTCACAGACTAGTGTAACACTATAAGCTGTGGTGTGTCATGTTAAAACATATAGAATACCCTTCCAAATGAGGAAAAAATCCATCCTGAAGAAAATGCTTCTTTTGCCATGCTTTTCGTGCTACCTATTTTCATAAAGTAAAACCTCGTGTTTAACTAATATTAGAGACACAACTGTTAATTATAAGCCTCAAGACAAAAGAGTATTTTGAAGTTAGTGTTGCAACTCCCTTCTTAATCCATGATCAATAGAACATATCTAAAAGAGCTGCAATTTAGGCATTACAGAAGGAAGGGACTTGCCATTCCTCCATTAAGTGCCAGTTTTATGATGATGAGAGCATTTTGTACATCAGAGCTAATCACGGTCAGGGATCCAGGCACTACAAACCAGACTAGAAGCTCCTACAGGCTGCTTCATGAAGCAAGTTTCAGATTCAAACGACTGCAGAATTTGATTTAAAGGATAAATATAATTGATGGAAAGTCATTAAAATAATTTCCTTTCTCATAAACTAATCCTATCAGTTCTCAAAGCAAAGTGACATTTAACGGGTAATTTTTTTAAAGAAGACAAAAAGCTTCTTTAGGGGTAAATTGTGCAAATTCCTGGGTGAAATCCGCAGGAAGGCAGAAGGTCTGAACGTGCCCTGAAGTGCCACTTTACGCTGTATGCGGCGCACCGGTCCTTGGCACCGGCACCGATCACACCTCGCTCAAATAAGCGAGGGGCGCGCAGCCGTCCCGTCCCCCCGCCGCGTGGCCCGGAGCGAGCACCTCGCACCAAGGGGGCCACCGGGAGACGCCGGGGCCCTTTCAGACCACCTGGTCTCCCGTGGGGTTCCCCACCGTGCCTTCCCCTCGCACACGCTCGTACGTGGCCGAGAGCTTTTTCTCGCCGACTTTTGAAGGCGTAGCAGCTCCCACCTGGCAGAGTGCCGTTGTTGGCTATGAAACTGGCCATGTCGATCGGCTTGCTGTCAACAGAGAGGTTCCTCATACAGCCTATGAACTGTCTGTTGTGCACAGGGAAATCTTCAGGCAGGTTCGGCACACCGCCGAGGAGAAGAGGGCCAGTCAGGTCCAAAGATCTAAAGAAACAAAGAAACGGTCACAGTTCTGGGGGTATAGTTTGTTTTGGTTTTTTTTCTTTTTACCTTGCGGTATCCCAGATGTACATTTGAGATGTCTGATTTACTGATACTGCCACACACCTCTTTACTACTAGATCTGCTTTTCAGGACTTTCCAGTAAAACAACTAATCTCAGTGACATTACCAAAAGATCATAACCTGTAACTTAGGAGTAGTCGTATACATACAGGAATTCAATGATCTGTCTCTGACAGTGATCAGTTTGAGAGAAAGAAAATGAAAATTATGAGACAATGTGCAGCTGTGGGACACTTCTGATTCCAGTTCCCAGGGGTTAGTCTATACTCTGCACCAGACGGGTTAAGATGCCATAGATTTTGATTTTGGTATAATGACCTTGTTATTATAAAATGTCCAACCTTTTTTATAATGCTCTGAAGATCTTAGTCTTAATAATATTTGGTCAGCTTGAATTAGCCCTAATTTTTATGATGTCCCCCTTGTGATTTTAGAGCAGTATGTTCATCTCAACGGCCCTTCTGTCATCAGTCATTACTTTATCTGTACTGTGTTGCTTGCAATCCATCTCCTCTTTAAACGAAGTAGTACTAAACTTTCAGCCCTTCCTCACAGGAAATTCTTTTTCCCTAGGTAATGATTTTCACTCCATTATTTCTATGTCCTTTTAAGCAAGGAGTATTAATTCAAATGATGGCAGTAACAAGCTGTTCAGACATCCCCTCAATAAAGTCTAACATTTTATTTGCTCTTTTCCATACATTTTCATATTAAGTAGATAGCTTTTTGGAACCATCTATATTGATCTTCAGAACTTTTTCTTGCACTTTGCAAGTAATTTAGGCACTTGTCTGTATAGAAGATCAATGCATTCCTCCCACTGTGCTAACTCTTGCAGTTGCCTCCACCAAATTTCATCTGCTAAATTAAAATTTGTCATTTTTTCTTGGTAAATTGTATCTCTTTTGCTAACCTAATCTGCCTAATGGTTAATCACATACTGTTGATTCTCCCCCGAAATAAGAGAATGAGTGGAAAAAGCACACAGGAAGTCCTTACTTTTTCGAGCCGGTCTGAGTCCCTTGGGCAGCGCATGTGTAGTTGCCAATAAGACTCCCGAAGCGCACAGCCACCGCCGTGTCACAGTCATCCACGGTTACAACGGCCACCTTCTCCCCCGAAGGTCCGTGGGGAATTCCTAATCGCCCAATGTTGGGCTTCAAGAAATAAATGACACATCGTGTAATGCTATATGCACACACTATTTGAATGCTGCTCCAGCCAGCTCAGCAACATCACCCCTGGAAAGGGACTAAAACAGGATGTGCAAACACAAAAGCATTAAGAAAGCATTAAGATAGTTACCAAATGGGTGACTGTAAAGGGTGTTCACACCCAATGCAATACATGGCATGGCCAGAAGCAACTGATGGTTCATTTCCACTGTTGAACCATTTTGGCCCAAATCACTTCAAACACGTGTTTTCCTATTTCTGCACAGTGAACTCTAATAAATTTTGTTCATCTTGTGACTCTTCATCTCAAGTGAGTGAACTTGCTTGAATTTTAACATTGTTTTTGTCCAAAGGCAAGAAAATGTAAAAATATGTAATGCCACAGCTGAGGCTAAAGGCCTAAATACAAGTTTTCCCTGAACAGGGTACTCTGTCCGAGCCTCCAGCGAGGACTGCAGGCTCCAAAAAAGGCTGTAGCAAGGGGTCCCCTGATGACCATGAGGGAGCTGAGCCCAACCCTGTAGAGCTGTCAAGAAATGCTCAGGCCAGCCCTGATCTCCAGTTCACCCAAGTGGCAGGAAACTACTCCCCCGGCGAATGGTGGGGAGTATGGCCATGAAACTGGAATTATCACAGTGAACATGCTTCTGCCCTAATCAAAGTCTCCTAATCGCTCTGCGGCACGTAAACAGCAAATTGTAGCAGAACATTGTTTTTCATGGTCAGTGTTCATGGAGAGCTATAGGGTCCTAATCCACCACCCACATGGGATCTCCGTGAACTTTATCTGCAAAGGAGAAGTGATGAGCTCTGCTGCCGTCCCTCTGAGGGCACAGGGATGCCTCGCGGGAGAGAAGGGGCTGGGCTCTGACCCAGACACACAGCATAATTTCTTATGTACAAAGCTGTATCAAACCAGGAGACACTTTCACGATTCATCGATCAACAACAGTTGTAGCCATATGAAGAGGGAAGAAGACCGGGCGTTACACCGAAGTTTGCTGTATGCTCACTTTGAAACACGTATTGCTCAACTGCAAACTGCAATTCGTATGTGTAGAGCAAACAAGGAGGCAGCGGGGGGAAAAAGGCCTATTCTCGCTGCTTCAGCTGTACACACAGAAATACGCAAAAACGCTTAAAGTTGGTTTCATCATCTGTACAGAGATACAGATTTATTCATCTAGGTAATTATCTCAATGTATAAAAAACAATTTAAAAAAGATATTTCCTGGTGTTAGTTCCAGTTGGAAAGTACTTTCCATTTCCTCTACCAAAAACTAATGTGACCATATGCTTTGGCAGTTATGTAGTATAAGGTTTTGACCTCTGCTAAGTGATATTAATGAAGATTTTATTTTTCCTATGCTCCCTCGACTTTACAACTGCCTAGCTTGGAAAAGGCAGGAAAAATACGTAATTGCTATGCTGAAAATGGTGTTGTATGCAATGCCGAAAATGTTAGTAAGCAGCTTTTCAAAGTCCATAGAAAATCAATCAGCCAAGAGGCAGACCTTCCCTTCTAAAATTCAAATGTTTATATTGCGGGTGCTACTTCTATTCATTTGGGGGAATGATTTGATTAACGTTTATGTTCTCTTGCTTCACTGAAATAACCTATTGTTTACTGCCTGGGACCGGTGACAAAGGAAGGGTATTTATCCTCTTAGCAGGGGGTATCTGCCCTGTGTTAGTCGAGCTTGCAGCCTGATGAGATTCATCAGTTTGCAGCTGCTCCTTCACAGTCAACTAACTGCAGAAGCAAAAGCTTCTCCTCCCTTCCATCCCTTTCTATTTAGCATAGAAATTGCAAAGTTTTCCTCTAGATATTGACTGGCCATTGCAACCCAGACCTCTGGCAGCTCTGTGGTTTAGGTGACCAGTTAGGATCCTCATAAGTGGATAAAGAAGAAATGGGATATTTATGTGCATTAAAATATACCAGTTCAAACTACATTCAGTACAAACACATGATTTTCTGATAGTATCAGCAGGCTCATTTTGTATAACAGGCTTTTTCCCAAAATGGAAGGGTATGTCACTGGGAAAGGATAGGGAGATTCTCTGAGTTCATGTGACAAGCACCTTTTTTTTCTCTTATATGTGGCAAGTACTACTTCACTCATCTTCTCAGCACCCAGCTTAGGGAATATTTTATAACTGAAGTAATCTGAATAAAAATAAAAAATTGGAATGGAGGGAGCTTAAGTTAAGAGTTCCTTCAGAACTCAATAATGAAACTGATTTATTTAATATTTTCATTAATACTAAATACCATTTGCTTGTAAAACAGAGGGTATTTAGAGTATCATGCACCAAAAAGAAAGGAATCACTTTAGGTATGTGAGTCTCAGAAAGAGAATTAATTATATGTCATGAAACTTGCAGTGCAATGACAAAAACTTCTATTGCAGGTCATCAGCTATAAATGATGCAAAAGCAGGAAGAATTAACTGGATTAATTGACTACAAGAGAATTATGAACCATGGTGTGATTAAAGTACAAGAAAAGCAATACAACAGTATACAATAGTGGGTTTTGGGGAAGATGGGTATGAGCAAATTTTTATGTATTAAATAGGATATTGGCATTTGAAGTATTGTGGACAATTTTGATTTCATTTATTAAAGATGAATTCCAATTACAGGAGACGCACAGAACTGCAGCCAGGGCAATGGAAAGCTCACCTGATCAAACACACAAAAAGGACTTGGTATATTTAGCCAGTCAAAGTAAAGGCTGAAGAAAAGTCTGCAAATGAGAGGATGCTATCATTGCAATGGACACCTTAGTATCAGAACAAAGGGGTATAAAATTCCTTGGCTTCTGTGGAATAACACTGGAGCAAGACTGATCTGTAACAGAAGGAAAGGCTAATACACAACAGCATTAATTCACATCATTATTTTCTGGAAATATGTTCAAGAAGTTAGAGCCAGACTTTCAGCTGGGTACTTAGCAATCCTTTCTGCCTGTCAGACTCATCTCCTGACACACCATGCTACCTGAAAGCCAAGTTTCGTTAGCTGTGCCAGTTCTGCATTCACAAGTAAAAGTTCAATGTGGTGTACAGGAATTTACCAGCATGACCCCCATTAATGGCAGTGCGAGTCACGTAACTGAGTTCCTGCTCATGGAGCTGAAAATTTACCTTGCCTGCCCAGTCCTAAAGACTGCCTTTTTACTTAGTGCCCGTCCAGAAAAAGGTTGAGATTCAAACTTAAAGACCACATGCTGTAAAAGTGAGTAATAAGAAGAGGTACAAACAGGGCAAGAAAGAGAGCTTGGTCTTCCTTAAGCAAACTAGGAATAAAGTGTCTTCATTCTGGACTCAAGAAAAAAAAAATGAGTCATGCAGAGTATTGCCACCATCATACAATGTCTTCTTCAAATATTTTCTTTATCCTATATCCAAGTAGCTTGCATGGACATTTATGTTTGCTTGCTGTAGTTGACTACAGACTTGCCTGGAAAAGAAAAAGAATGTGACTTGCGAACTGTATGTTAAATAGCAGAAGCCAGAGCAATGGCATTTCTTGTTCCCTTTGCACATTGACACATCCTGTTTCGTGGGGCATAGCACTCCCTTTCGCCTACCTTTCTCCCCATCTGTAATATGAGATGAACCATATTTATGTTCCTCAAATAATGGCAATTAGTACATGCATCTGTACAGAACGTCACAGAACTTGACTTTGTCTCTCCAAGCTTTCATGGAGGAGAGTAGTGATTCTGTTTTATGGGTGGACAGTCTCAAATTTTGTGTCTAAACCTTGGCACTCCCCACTGCACAGACAGAAGCACAGGCAGGTGAAAGGTGATTACAGGAATGACAGTCTCCCAGGATGTCTTTTGAAAACTGCATCTTCCAGATCACAGCCAAATTGACAGTGAGATGTCCCACACTCATCCAGTGTTCTCAGCTGTGACCTGGAAGAACTACCTTTTCAAGCTGCAAAGGTGAATTTACCTTCTTTTGCTGCTGACATGGTTACAGGCCACCTATCGTGATTTTCTCTGGTTGCAGTTGATACTGGAGTGAAAGAACAGCACCAGAAAGGTGCTTCCCTGCACACGTCCAATCTGATTCTATGAAATGAAAGTATGGAGCAATGAACTGTTCCGATCTCTTCTCACAATTTCAACAGAAATGAACACACATATATTCTCACAGGCGCCTATAAAATGCTAAGAAGTTCATCTGTTAACATGCATTTTATAAATGGAGACCAGACAGAGGACAGAAGGTCATCAAAACGCATCTGTTTATAGTTTACAATCTACCATGCAAATCTACTGTTTGCAGATCAACTGTTCCTATTCCACTTAAAACATCAGAAACAGCTATTCGGAGGCTTCTCAGCTTCATTTGGATCCTCTGCTTTCTTATAGCAAACATTTAAACTGCTGGTGCCCACACAGTTATTAAAGGTATAGATGGTCTAATGATGCACTGTGAACAGAAAAGACATACAGATGAGTGGATAAGGAAAGTTTTCTCTAATATACTTAATGTGTCTTTGTGTCTTTTGAAGCAGCTGACCATATGGGAGACGACGTAGCAGCAAACTGTAAATACGGCCAACAGTTGAGAACACAAAATGGGAACCCTTGAAAATGAGACACAACAGATCAAGTTATGCTTGGCGTGAAGTGACCTGGTTTTTCCAGGGGACAGATAACGTTGCCTACTATAAACACAGTCCGTGCTTAGCTCACCACACACATTAAAAAATTCTATTTTAGAAAGTTGGTCTTTCATCAAAATGCTTTGTGTGGCACGGATTAACATGCACAGCTTGGCTTGTTTGTCTTCAAAAGTGCAACTCTGTAAAAAGAAAAGCCATCCTGAACCCAGCGCCAGCCTTTTTCAACCTTTCCAAGAGTTTGCTTACCGGACAATAAGTTGCCCTTCTGTTTTTGTTAATCAGTAGCTAATGACTGTTTTTGTTAATCAGTAGCTATTGACTGTTACGCGTGGTTAAAGGTTAAAAAGAATCTGTTTCCTAGTTATTTTTAAAGCGAAACAGCATTCTTCTGCATTCGTCGGCTCAACCCCCCAAAGTCGGGGCGGCCGGTGCAAAACGCAGCGTGTTCGAGTCCTCCCGGACTCGCGGCTTCCCAGCGCTCGCAGCTCCAGCACGAGGAGGGCCGAAGGGAGCGAGGGGCGACGCGGCGCGTCCCGCCGGGGTGCCGTGGGGTGCCGCGGGTGCCCCCCGCGCGCCCGCGCGGCCTCCCCTCATTAGGCAGCCCGCCAGCCTCCTGGGCTTCCTTCGTTAACCCGCTGGCCTCGGCGCAACTAGCTAACACACAGAAAGGGAAGAAAAGCCTCTGATTCCCAGGCAATACTTCACTGCTTCAGTGGTCAAAAAAACCTCATTAACTCCCAGCCGGGGCCGCCCGCTCGTCGGACGCGGCAGCCGGAGCCCGAGCCTGGCGGGGGAAGCAAATAAATAAGCAGGAAGCAACAAGGGCGGCCGGGAGAAAGCGCGGAGTTTGCAATCCAGGGGGAAGAAATTAGTAAATGCCAGGGAAGCTTAATGCCGTGATACGAATTTGTAGACTGTTTTGATCAATCGGGAAACTGGAAATTGGGTCAGATTAAGACAACCATTACAGTTGATCTCTGCTTTGTAAAACTTTCCCCTCCCTATTTCCAGAGCACCTTTAAAATAATATAGAGGGAAGAACGGAGACTCCTTCCACCGGATCCCTGACGATTAGTCAGCGGGAAAGCAGGACAGATATTTCGCACGAAATCCTCAGCCCTTCGATGTAGGTGCCCCCTCTACTCCCCGAATACGCTAACGACATTTCTTTACACAAACTTGGCTGGAGTCACCAAGAAACACGAGAGCCTGTGACAGTGAAAAGGAAAACGAAAAGCTTCCCACCACTGAGTCAAAAACGCAAATCCAGAAAAGCCATCGGACCCGCTCCTTTTCCTGGACAAACTCGTTGAAACGCGGATAGTCTCAGGCTCATCAGCCAGACACCAGGCTGGGCCAGGACGCTGAGCAGGTTCTACCAGATGGATTTGTTATCTCCTTCACAGCTGCATCGGAGGCTGAACTCTGATATTCAAGGCGGGAGGGCTGGGCACAGCGGGGCGACAGGGCGGCGTGGATGCCGCCAGGTCCACCCCACGGCGTTGCGGCCAGCCCTGAGCACCCACGCATGGCACCCAGGAGCGCACCTTCCTCCCGCACTGCCTAGCCAGGTGTCTTCACAGCTATCACGCAGCTCCTGCAAAGGGCATATGCTTGGATTTGACTAATGGGGCAAAGCCAGCCACAGTACTGACAGGAAGAACGGGATTTTCTTGCCTGCAATGGAAATTGTACTCTCGGATTTGTATTACCAGGTGCCTCTCTGCTCTTTGCTGATGAGTCAGCGACACAGCCCGAAGCGCCCGTTTTTGCTAGGAGACCATGCCCACTCCTCTCGGAGAACGTGCAGCTTTCTGTGTCCGAGACACCAAGCACCACACGTGCTTTTCTGCTGCAGGTTTCCTTGTCTGCCTTCCCCAGCTCCTTCCCTGCCCGCTGGACTGCTCTGCAGCTGGCCCTCCTGCTGCTGCCCCTCTCCCGCTCGCTGGCCCTGCTCTTCTGCCCCTGTGCTGCCTCCCTTCCCTCCTCCTCCTCCTCCTCCATGCACTCTCCTCGCATAGTTCAGCAATACCTTCTCCCTTCACCTTTTTTTCCCTAGGTACCTGCCAAAAATACCGCTCCCAAATACTTTCAGCCTTCTATAAATAGCATATGTTTTACAGCTTAATTTTGCACACAGAAATTGAACATTATTGCTATCAGAGTCCATGTAATAGCCAGAAAAGTGTAGAATGAGACACTCTTGTCCACACCAAGCGGCTCCCTCCCCTTGGACTAGTGCTGTTTTCTTCTCTGGTGACACCTTGGCAAGTGACCTGCTGCCCAGAGTGACTGAAGGGAGACAACGGCGGGGTCTCTAAAAGCCAGGGAAACCTCCCTTCCTCCGCTCCATGGGCTGCTCCTCAGGCTGTGGCCGAGTCTTTGCTCAGGTCTCCCCATCACACAAATATTCCTGCGAGATCAGGTGCAGCTGAGGTAGCTGTAAAGTGCTGCTTCCCCTCACTCCACGGACAGATGTAAAATACCTGAAAAGCTCCCTGTGAATCGGTGAGTTACTGTAGATTTACTGGGTGATTAAATTGAGATAACAGTGCACTTCAAAGTGCTTGTACCGAATTCCTGAGGTGCCATTTCAATGACTCTGCTAGAAACAGCATGCCACGCTCAATCAGTGTTTCACCCCGTCTAAAATAGAATAGAGAGGGGAAATATTCTCTTGCAACCAAGAAAAGGACAAGGGCATTTTTTTGGAAAAAGAACATACCTTCTCCAAAACAAAGGCGCACAAAAATAGTGAGAGTCAAATGTGAGAAATGGTTGTTATTATAGATATAGCTCTGTAGCAACAGAGACCCAAATCTGTAGCTACTTAGACCTTTCTTGTGTTTATAAGAACAAATGTTCACCTGCCATTAATGTGGGGAAAAGAACAGTGTCAAGAATCACAGCAAGAAAATAATGCAATGCCATAGCCTCAGTGAAACCAGAACTGAGCATATGTCACTAACTGCCAATGCCACCGGATGTCACTTGTTACCTATTGCCCCATGTCCTCCATCTACCCAAGCGCTGTCTTGTCAAGCCACCACGTCACCCTATACCGGGCACCACCTTGAAGCACGCTCTTCAAGGCCTCGCTATGACAAAATGACCGTTCAGGCTCTGCCAACTCTGTTGTAACTCCCTTGAATCTTTTTAGCCTTCAAAGACAGAAGAACCGATAAACACCACTTTGGGAACAGCCATGATGCTCCACTAAACTTCAGAGGAATTTTGCAGTGTGAAGGTGCTAAACAGCTGGAGTCAACCTGGGCTCAGGGGGTATCACCTTGTGCCAGCTCCCCTGAGAGCTGCAGCAGCGGCCATCTGCAGACCAGGAAACCAACACGGCTTGAAATGCCAATGGTGTAAGAGAGAAGCACAGGAACACAAGCTAAATATTTAAATTCTGGCCCATTTGCTGAAATGACAACAGTGAGTGCTGAGTACCTTTTACAAGGATGAGGTTTCCAGCCCTCTCCTGAAGAGAAGAGTAGGAGCCCAGCTTGGTTTTAACTTCAAACCATGGTCCGTAACACCATTTGCTAAGAGAAAACCCTGGGAATTATTTCTGAATTATTGTTATTGTTCTCATTTGCATATGAAATGATCACCCTAACATTAATCATTTTCAGATGTTGTTTGCAAATTCTGCAACAGTAATACTACAAAAAGCACACAGAGGAGAGAAAGATATTAAACCATTCTCTACCTTCTTGGCCAACTTCTTCCCTAGCAGTGTAACAGATTTCTTAAAGCTGTTAAAGGTAGCTGAGCAATTCAGGGCTTTGGAGCAGGATACACTTTGCATTTCAATGACCTCTAAATGACTTTCACTGCTTTACACTTTCATTTCCTGACACACAGATTTAGAGGCGAGTTATTTGTTATTCTGTGTCAAGCCAATGGAATGTCACTCTACAGCCAGATCCTGATTTCCTTTCTCAGATATCAATTACTTTTCACTTACCCCTTACCAGAAAAAAAAAACAAAACAAAACAATCAACCAACCTACTAATTGAAATCTGCACGAATAAATATTGGTGAAATTGGAGGGAACTGTGTTTTTAAGTCCAGGTTTGTATGTGCCTGTTCTGCAAGGAAAGACCAGCTGCCTCCACTGTACCCATTAAATCCTGCAGGTCTCTATAACCATGTCAGAGCAGGACCCAATAAATAAATAAATAAATATTAGCCAGCCTGCCCTCAGAGGGTTTTCAGTTCTTAGGAGTGCAGGGATGGATGTCACAGGCCAGACCAAAGACCCCCCCCAAGGGAGCAATAGTTGTGTAGTGAAAGGACAAGGCAGACATAGAGCAGTACTGTCTCCTGTCCTCCTTGCTCCCGGCCTTCCTTCTTGTTACGGTGCAGGCTGCAGCTCTATATGGGTTTTCACAAGATACTTTTTGCTGCCCATTATGGTTGAAAGGGACTGATACTATCAGTTAGCCAGCCTTTCGCCTTATACAATCACAGGACTTCACCCTGGAGGAGTCCTGCCTCAAGACCATGGCTTCCTGCTGAGCCTTTAAGAAAGGAAATACAGACTTGGTTTTAAGACTTCAAAGAATGGTGAAACCACCAGAACCTTGGGCAAATTATTCTGCTGATTATATACCATCACTGTTAATAATATTGCATGCTATTTCTAAACAGAATTTGTCAAGCTTCGGTTTCCATATACCAAATCCATGATCTTATCTAGACTAGAAATTTCAGTGATGAGCCTAAGGATTTGAGTGCAAGAGGATGAATTGGGCCTGACTAAGGACTGGAATCTCTGAATCTTGGGCTGGAACACCAGGAAATGACTCATAAACCAAACTATTTTTGCACAGATTGACTTTTATGATGGCAATTTAAAAATTTAGTTTTGAGCTTGTAGGAAATGACATGTTTTGCATTCAGACACAAGGAACATTTTATGTGTTTGACTAGAACAACATTTTGAACTTTAAATGTAAAATCCTGGCATGCATTCAGCAGTGGAAAATCTAATTTCTTTCCCTTCCTTTAGATGCTTGTAATTTTAATTGCTACATTTTTTAAAAAGGCCATGCCCACTACCACCGCAAAATACACAGTACAGATAGATAAACAAGATCAAATGCATAGATAAAACTTTCTCTAATTCAAGGTCATGCACATATATTGTAGATGTGCCTCAAGAACTAGCTACCGTCATGCTTAGTACACACATGAGTCTGTTCACCAAAAAACACAATAGTCTGTAGACACAGTGACACAGTAACTTTGTTCTTTTAAGAAAGCTATCAAAAACTATCGTAACTTTATCTGGCTAACAATATTGGCAACCCAGTAAAAACTTGACCTCTTCAGTTGGAGGGTAAGTTAAATATGCATGCCCCCAGGACAGTGGTCATATTTTGGTCATGATTAGAAAATAAAATGAAGTTTTAACTGTATCATTTAAATTGCTTTCCTTCTTCTGGTAACTGAAGAGTTCCCTGCAATTTTCTCTGTGAAAAGTGGGCCTCACATTTCTGCAGATTTACAGAACTAAAATTAAAGATTTGACCGCCGTCACACTCTGTTTTTGATGTCTTGTGATTTTTTTCATGTTCAAGCTATGACAAAATTTTTGATCCCATGAAAATTCGGCAGAAGAAAAGGCATCCAGTACAAATTGATGATCTTGCAAAGAATAAAGTCAGTGCTCAGCTGGAAGTTAGTATTGTCTACTGCCTGACTGTTTGCTGTGTCACCACTGACTGAAACAACCTTTCAGTTATTAAATACTAAATATTTGCCATAGTGTGAGTGATAAGGAAGTGATAAAATTAGAAATACAGCCAAATCTTAAGTAAGAATATCTGATTTGCTTTAAAATGAAGCACTACATTTTGATATACTTTCTGTCTTGCACACTTGAGAGAACATACAAAAGCTTTATTGGCATTTCTTAATACATTATGAATTTAAGTTTGGAAATGTGAATTCACAAAAGCAGGGATTTTTTAATGTTTTTTTTTTTAATTGGAAAAATATGCCACGTAGAAGTATATTGTTCCTAAAGGAATGATATTTCCCATCTTTACAGCGCTGCTTCTCCCTCGGTACTTTGCATAACATTGCTATTAATGTCCTGCATGTTTATGGCACGAGTTCTTCACCACACAATGCCCAGAAACGCCAGAGCAGGTCTGTGTTGATTACAGATGCTGTAAACACAGCAAGCCTGAATGTGATCTCATTCTGAGCCAATAAAATTCATACTGTAGTGGGGCCCGCATCTGACCAACAGTGGCATTATCATAATCTTCAACAACTGCATTGTTTGTTTAGAAAATCCCTCTCAATCCTTTAATAAATTAGTTTGGAAGCCACTGGGAGGATTAATTTCAGGAATTCTCTCAGACTGCAACTATGTCTGTTCTGATGTCACAAGTGATAGACATTTATGTAAGTCATATCAAATCTTTATTATGTTTCCAGTGAGTTGACTTCTATTAGGCTTTGTCTTTTCCAACGGAGCTCTAAAAATTAACATTCGAAACAGTTACTTAGAAACGAAATCTCTCCCCTGGATGGGAGGTGTTCCCAGGTACAGATAGCTTTATCTATTACCTGAAACTGGAATTGTCAATCACTTTTTCTGACTCTTCAGACTGAGAAGTAAGTGATATTGGATGGTATACTGGATATGCAGGACAAAATCTTTCACCTTGGATCCAATGACTAGAAGTTATGCCTAGCTGGTGGCAGCTATGTGGCTTTTGTCCAAGGAACAAATCTCTATTCAGCTGCAGGCAAGTGCCTGCATCATAAATCACCAGCACCACTGGCAGCCTTGTTGGCAGGCTCAGCAAGGATCCAAGGGGCTGAGCAGATCCACGGAGCAAACAAGTCTTTCACCGCGAAATGGGAACCTCGCGCCCAAAGGATGAGGGCAATGCTGGGGTGGCATGGGGAACCCACAATGAACCTCTGTGCAATGCTCCTGCTTGCCTGTCAGTCCTGGGGGAACATACAGCACTTCTGACCCAGCACTACTAGTCAGAGTTAATCTCCCTTTACAAGACAGCAAACAGTAACCAACATCATCAGTGTCTTTTGATGCAGTTGTCACAATCTGAGTTTCACTCAAATGTTATTTGATATCTGGCTTTGTTTTTCTTCCAAAGGCAGCAGGGGAACAGCAAGGGGTGAGACTGATTATCAGTCCTAAATAAAGAATAATTTTTTTTCCATAACAGGTGAATTTGCTGTCATCAGAGAGGGTCTGTATTTTCAGCAGGAAATGAGATAACCTATCTGCCAGCTCCACAGGCACCCAGCACCAGAGCATGTGTGCTGTAGTCAACAGGGCTTGCGCTTGTCTCTCTCTGCAGCAGGGTGCCAGAGGTTGCTATATTTTATTCCACCCTGTTCAAAACAAAGTGCTACATTAATCTCCCTGATGCAGATTAGTATGGCTCTCAGTGTCTGTGACTGCCCATGCTGCTTGCCTTATGGCAATGTGGTCAGATGTGGTCAGATGTGGTATGACGATGTGGTCAGATTAAGTGGGAGATCCTACCTGCCTGAGCTGGGGAATGAAAGTGGCGCTGAGCTTTCAGGTGTCCAAGGGTGCACCTGCACAGAGGCCAACAGTACTTGAATTTTAGAGCACAGCTGTGACACAGCCCCAGTGACTGGTGGCTGGATGAAACTGGGATCTAGCCAAATCTAATGTTTGGGAACAGAGGTGGACCTGAGTTTTTGAGAGGGAACCTTTGCATATGCTTCCTCTGGTCCTTTGGCAGTACCCTGTCTCTGGCTGTTGCTATGTAGTAGCACAACATATGGTCCAAGAGCCAATATAGAGGCTCTGGTATGACAAAAGCAGCAATGAACATTAGAGATTTGCTATAAAGATAATCCTAAAGATAATCCTGCTAATGAGATGCAGTCATAACATTTGCAGCAGTATGAGAAAATGAAGGGTTGTTCAGAACAGAAACCAAGAGCTTCTGCTTGCCATGCTGTCTGCGCAGGTAACACACAAAGACACTCCACATCAGCAAGGCATGCTCCAGCAAGGCTCACCGCATCTGTAAGGCAAACCCATGTCATCTCTTTGCTGCAGGGTGCAACTGTCTCCTACACCTCTGCTGCTGGTCCTTGCTGGCCACTACGTTCTCACCACTCCCAGCACCTTCGCAGCTGCAGTCCAAGGTTGCTGCTTCTCCTTTCACATCTCCCTTGGCAGCTCATCAGACATTCTGGTCAAGTCCATATTATACATCCTCTTCCTTTTGCTAGACCAGAAACCTGCCATAGGACTGGACATCTGGGATTCATCTGTGCAAGGGACCCTTTTAAGCAACTGGCTTGATTTTTCTGCTCCATTTTGAAAATGAGAAAAGCAACTCCCATTGTATCTCCAAGATAGCCAGGTAAAGGTTGCCTATTTTATCTCAAGGTTGTTGCTCCTGTCCACTGTGAAAACTCTTTTACCTTGAAGATGCTAAACATCAGGGCTGTTGAAAAGTGCATCATATTTATTACATAGACATGATAAAAATTACATATGAAGATGGAGAGTGTGCGTGGATTGAAGGTTGGTAGACTGCAACAGACCTGCAAATGCTTTTAATTTTATTTTAACTGTAATGACATTGAAAGATGTTATCTCTCAACAGGTAAACCTTTAAATTATGCCTCTTTAGACATCTCTGAATAATGGGCAAATAAATGACTGTTGTGGAATGGCCAACTCTAGCAAGCAGGAAGAAAAGCTGGGGTTGCCAGAAAACACAAAAGGCCTTCAGCGAATTGTGCTGATGAGAAGCTACTTGAATCCTTCTATAAGACTACAGTAAAATGCATGCCAAAATAAACAATCTGGGGTAAATGGTAGAGCATCTCAAGATATACTTATTTTTTCCTGCAACTGTAACAGCCTCTGATATGTTCTAGACTATGCCAAAATAAGTTGTTCTTCTGCTTCCCCTCCACCCCTTGGGATGCTGATATTTACAGTCTTGAGGACCACTTCCTTGAACGATGGAATGCTAGAGGCAATGGCAGGGAGAGCAGACTGTTCTGCAGGCAACCAGAACCACTGGTGCCCAGTCGGGTCCTTCATTCCCAACTGCCTGCAAGTTTGTTTGGTGACACTGTCTTTTACAATGAATCTCCATTGAGGGTTCTCATTTTTTCACCCTACTTGAGCCCATTTTGAATTCTCCTTGTGGACTGATGGAAGCTGAGGCTGATGAAGCCAGTGGTGATGGATACAGCAGGTGAGGTGTGCAGAAACAGAAGGTGGTGGCAAGCAGCACAAGCCAATAGCTTCCCCAAGACAGTAGACATTGTGATTGCTGTAGTCTGCTCTCTGTGCTCAGGCAAAGGAGAGATCAGGATTTCACCAGGGAATGGTGATGTTGAGGGAAACAGCGATGGCGCAGACCTGCTCCTTGGTGTTGAGGGTGAAGGGAAATGCAGGCTTTCCCACATGCAGCTTCCAGCCCCAGTCCCACAGAGCTCCTTTATGACCCTGCTTCTCTTGACCAATATGTCATTTTCCCATGTGACAGGACAAGAGGAAATGGGTAAAAACTGAACCACAGGAAGTTCCACCTGAATGTGAGGGGGAATTTCTTCCCTGTGAGAGTGACGGAGCACTAGCACAGGTTTCCCAGAGAGGTTGTGGAGTCTCCGTCTCTGGAGACTTCAAGGCCTGCCTGGACGCAACCCTGTCTAACATGCTGTAGGTGACCCTGCTTGAGCAGGGGCATTGGACTAGATGCTCTCCAGAGGTCCCTTCCAACCTTACCAATTCTATGATTCTATGATTTCCTGAACAGTGAGAGGAACTGAGCAAATGAAGCCCTTAGCTGGCTTGGGGATGCTTTTTTCTTCCTGCCTTTTTCTTTCTGACCCTGTTGCTTCTTTCACTTCATCCCTGGAGTTTCAAGCAAGCGCAATAGGGATCTGTTGCTCTGCTGTGAGGCACTTCATCCCAAGACTACTGGGGCTGGTAGCAGTCTCAGCACCACCTCTTCCTCATTATCTTCTGCTCTCAGTTGCCCTCGGTTTTGCTCTGGAGTTTTGAGGCCATGTGGTACAGACCAGTTCTGTACAGCAGCTCTGGAGAGCTGTCAGTCAAACCGTGTGAGCAAATGGGGCTTGCTGGGCTCTCCCTAGATGCTGAGTTGGGTTTCTTTGACAAGAGGCATGCCATCTTCCAGCCAGTTCATAGTTGGGCACTATGAACAATATGGATGGTTTGTGGAGGCAGACTCAAAATCATCACTGTATCACAACTATATAACCAGAGTTAAATAACCATCTGGGATCAGCTTCAGCTGAGGAACTTGCATGCTAGGGCAAATGCTCCCTTCCCTGCCCACTCACAATCTGGCTGATCAAGTACAACAGGAGAGCTGCAACACGTACCTGAAGTATGGAAAATCAATTACAGCATCAGTCTTGGCACTGAAATGGGGGTATTTTGGCACACAGAAACAGTTGTCAGTCTGTAGGTGAGGGATAGACACAAGCTCTCCAGGAAGGAAAGGTTCTGGCAAATGCTAGTGCTCGAGTGGGCTGAGAGTTAAATCTGTACAGCACTAGCTCTGAGTTCAGTGATAGTCATGCTCCAACTTGCCCCAGATGAAGGCCAGTTAGCTCAAGAGAAACCATCACTTACCACAGGCAGGAGATTTTTGAAAGCATAGGTGAGTCTGATTTAGAGCAAGTCACGTACTGCATTTTGAATTTGCAATGCGCTGAGGATCAGCCCTAAGCAGCAGTCACTTAAGTTTAATTGAAGAGTGTGCCTGTTTAGTTTGGAGTCTGTCTTCCAGCTAACCACAGATAACCACAGCTCTGCCTGCTGGGAACAGGGATCAAAAGCAGCACATCTCCTGCTAACTCTAACTGCTGTGAAAGGATGAAGGAGCTGTACAGAAAATGTCTTTCACATGGGCTACCCTCAAGACGGTCAAGCAATTGAAATAAGAACAAAGTACATTTTTAGGAGCCTAAAGAAATGACATGGTAGAGTAAAAGAATAGCAACTTACTGTTAAATATGACAAGAAACCTTAGCCCAGTTCTGAAAAAAGTCTAATATTTGTCTTAGGTATCTCCTTCTTAGGAGCCTCGAGGCTCCAGTGACCAAGGCAGCCCAGACGATTTCTGAACCACCCATTGTTTTTGCACCTTTTGACCTGTGCAAGAGGATTTCATGCACACACAATGCTCAGTCTTACAGTCCTTACTTCTGTGAGTCATTTGATGAGTCATTTAGGGATTTGTTCATCCCAGCCTCCAGTGAATTACTGTAATATACATCAGACACTCATATCATGTTTCTCTCTGCTCTTTTCAGGTTTTCTGTCCTTTTAGGTAAAATCACCTTCCCTTAAACAGATGTAGGAGGAGGTTCTGTCTTTAGCATGTAATGTCCTCAAGCAAATTTATTTCATATATGTGTAAGTAACATATGAGGTACACAGTACAGAAATGCACATGTATGTGCCCTCTACAATTAAAGGAATATGTCCATATGTAAAACACTTTTATCTTATGCCAAATGACGCATTGTACCCTGAGGTAAAGAGTCAGGTAAAACATTAACATAAACTTGACAATATATCTTAAACTCTGAACAAAATTGCATCTCTACCAGAAGTTTGAGAGAATGAAATTTTCACTTAAGAAAACCAGGCTCTCTAAAATGTCCCCCACCAAGCATGGCCTGCAAACATGTATGATCCTGTATATGCAACGAATGCCAGATACTTTATGTGACATTATTGGTACTGAGCATTGTGACCATCAAATGGCCTGGTGGTTTTTGTCTCGTTCCAAACAGACAAATATTAGCGTGACTAAATCTGTTCACTCTTACCAAGGTTGCCAGGCTCAGCAGAGCCAGAGGACTGAACGCGGACCAAACTCCTGCCACGGGCCGACTGTGCTCTCATCACAGGGAAGGAAGCACAGCAGTACGGCGAGGAAGGCAGCTCACACCACTGCTGCCCCTCACTCCAGCTCCTCCGTGAATCAGCAGCAGGCTGCTACTTTTACTTTACATCAATGTTCGGTTTGCCAGGCTGAAATTCTGCTTCTCTCAGCCTTCCTTTCAAAAAACTCCACCTCAAAATGTGTCTTATAAATACATATACATCTTCAGAAAGCAGGTCACGCGGGTTGCCTTTAATTTAATAGCTCTCATTGATTTTAATGGCTGTGGGATCAGGATCCCAGAAGATAACACGTTTTAGCTAACAGCAGAAGCAGTGAACAGCTTTCCTCCCATCCCTTCCCCAGCTGTCAGCAAACATCTGTAACTGCAAGAAACTCTGCTAACAGGTAAACTGATACCTTGCTACTGTGTAGCTGACAAGACTTTTAATACATAACTGACACTAGAGAATGGCTATAAAACACCCCTAGTTCACTTTTGCTTTCTTACAGCTGCTACTTCTTTCCCCTTGGTGTTCTTCCTTCAAGGAACCCCATACAGAGCCAACAAGGCCTTGCTAAGACATCTGTTTGCTTCCCTGCTGAAATCCTGCTGAAACCAAGTGTGTCAACTGTTAGCAGGAGGGGAAGCATCCATTTCCATCGGTACATGTTCAATGAAACAACATTGCCTTTCCTCTTCTGGTGCAGCCTGCTTTGTTGTGGCAGTGTTTCACAGTGCCTGTCCATGATAGCATTTATAAGAAAGCACCAAATATTTTACCCAGTAGAGAACTGCTTTGCTGCTCCCCTGCAAATGTCAAGGTAAATGGCTGGTGCTGGAAGAGGAATTGCAGTGTGCATGGCTTAGGAGACAGAGGAGCCAATAAATATCACAGTGATATCTGAGCACAGCTCATCTCTTGTACCTACACAGGGTTGGGCGAAGGGATGTCAACTCCATCTGCAGTGTCCCTCTGCCACTGGAGGGGAGCGCACCTGATAGACACCGGCACCCAGTCCCAAATCACAAGCTGACATGCCAGATGATGGGAAGCTTAGCTAGGGCTGGGTAAGACCGTCGCAGATCGCAGAGCTGGCTTGGCACACGGAGGCGACCGTGTCGTTCAGAGCTGTGCCCGTGCGAGCACAACACAGAATGCTGGCTGGGGACTGACCTCCTGCTAATGATCTTAAATGCTTCTTAGCTTTAAATGCTGCTAAGGGCAGCTAATCTGATGAGGAGTTAATTACAAAACAACATTCTTTTGACAATAATTAAAGGTACTTGCACTCTGCACAACTTCTGAGCTGAATATTGAATATAGTCTTCAGGAGTCACTTCTGCACTTACTTCATATTTATAATTATTATTCTCAAAATGACTTTGCAGCAACCTACTCTAAGGAGCCAAGCTCCAAGGTTAGCAGCATCTCTAGCATTTCTCCAAACAGCCTGGTGTTAAGGAATTAGCTGCTGTCGATGTTTCCTAACAGAGACCCTACACATCCATGTCAGATACTCTTTAGTGCAAATGTCAGCGATGCTTAGCAAAATGCCATCTACAAAGCTGCAGATGCCAAAAACTGCTCAAACTCTGCCATATCTAACTATTATCAACTCGGATTTCATGTGCAGCTTACGAAAGTGTGAAAACTCACCTATAAAAATTCGCATTGGATAGAAGTCAATTTGATTATGTATCAAAGTCTGTCAGTCTTTCTCAAAAATTAAAGAGGAAAAATTAATCTCAACCGTGATGAAATCTAGTATTACTTATTTGAATTATAGCAGTATCCAAAAGCTCCAAAGAGAACTAACCTCCTTGTTTTGCTTCATGCTGTACAAATACAGAAAGGGAGATATAACCCAAATAGCTTCCAATTTAGTTTTAAAAATAACAGGAACAAAAAACAAAAAGGGACAAAATCTAGGAGTTCTCCAGGCAAATACTTGAACTGAAGCAAAGAGGCGACCACAGTGGCAGAGTAGCCAGGAAAGGGGCATTTTGGCAAAATGTGAGAGCAAGGAGTGGCTGAGGGGGAGAGGGGGATGCTGTGAAGAGGGCTGAACCTGGGGATCGGGTGCGTGGGCCTGAGGAGGGAAGAGGGAGACGGGAAGTGGTGGGAGGGGGGACATGCCGAGAAGGAGGGTTGGGGCAGCCACCCGAGCGGCAATGGTGCCGAGGGCTTGGCGAGGCTGTGCACACGTGCCACGGTGGAGACAGGAGGCAGAAGCAGTGATGAGATGAGAACCTGGAGTTGTGTGGTAGGATTTTGCAAACAGTAGTAGGATGAAGTATACGCAAACTCACGCAAGTGCACGACATGGTGTTACCCCTGTCCTGCCCCGCCAACCTTAAGCAAAAAATCATGAGTTTTGGGTACTCTGTTATTCAAATGTCTTAGTTACATCAAGTTTAGACATAACATCCCATTTAGCTTGGCACAACTCTTGGCACAACCCAAATCCCTAAATTATCTCTGTATTCACAACCCCTTCACAAGGATTTTTCTTCCAACTTTGCTAAAACACAAACTAGCCAAGGAACCGCTCTGCAAGCAGACGTCAGCAGAAGCGAATCCCTAAGCCTGCTGCCAGGCGCGGAGAGCGGTGCGCGGCGGGCAGGCGCTGCACGGCTCCCTTCGGATGCCCCTGCCTGCAGCTGTCCCTGCCCCGAGAGCCGCTGCAACGCACACGCTTGGCCGACATGAGAGCTTTCTAAGTACATACGTACTAGTATTTACTGTTCGTGTTATTTATTGAATATTTCCACGTGCTTCCAACCAGACAGCGGTGTGTGAGCTCCCTTCTGCCAGCCCAAATCTAACCTTTCTGGAATAAATAAACAATAAAAAAAGAAATGTGGTGACGTCAGTCTCTAACACACGCAGAAAAGGGCAAAGCGTTGCTTTCCATGCAGTGACCATACTCTGCTCCTTGCTTTGCTGTTCCACACAGGTGCAAAGGCATTCAATCAGTGGAGTTTTCTGGCATAAAACTGGCCCGAGAGGCAGAAAGCCTCTCCGCTCCCTCTTTCTTCTGCCAGTTTCCTCCAGCCCGCAGGGACTGGCTCCTTCTCCTCCAGAGAAGAAAATGATGGCAGGGCTGATGCTTCAATGGCAGGAGAACATCACTCACTAACGCAGATCACCTATCAATCTATTTAAACAGCTGCAAACCCTGAAAATGACACAGCAGTTTATTTTTAACTCATGTGTCCGAGCTCTTTGCCTTTTAAAGAGTGTCCTGGCGCTGCCTCAAGTCCTTATCTGCCTGGCGGCACCTCCACGGGCTGCGCCGGTGGCCAGTCCCTGCTGCCTGCCCGGACCTCTTCGCCCACCAAGCAGTGCCACTCAGCACGAGCGATGCCAAGAGTCTCTCGGTCATCCCATCTCAGCAACGGCCACTGATTCTAAAAAAGCAATTCACTGAAAAGCTACGTAGAACATAGAAAAAATACCTTTTTACAGTACATAAGGAAGACCCTTATTGCGTCCACAGATGCACACAGAGATACACCAAGTTTTACTTTTCTTTGTGCTTCACATAAAGGAGAGCTAAAAGTAGAGTCAGTAGAAGTATGAAAATAAGAAAGGTTTTTTATTTCCTCAATATAGTATCCTTAGGTGAGGAGACCCAGCCTAGGAGTCCGATGAAACTGTTAATCCACTCATTCAAACCAACACACAAACTGTGATGAAAAGATGTAGCACCAGGGAAAAAAAGAACTTGCTGATCATATTAATCCTTCGTCTTCCATTCAGCTTCCTACATTAGTATCCTCTTTCCTTTTTACAGCCAACAATACTCCTCTATTTCCTTATTTAATCCTTCATAATGCTACCATGCCAGACTTAAAAGCAACGCTTCTCAGTAACCAGATGAATTCTTTAATTTCTGTTATAAATAGAAGAGCTCTGAAATCTATCTGTGAACAGTGACACTGTACACCCTAAAAGCGTTTTGTTTCTGCACGGAAATGGCTGCTTGACACAAAGCCCTCTCCTAGCCAAACGGGACTTGCTCTGGGAGCCCACTGGGAGCACAGCCGGGCGACAGGGGATCCCACAGTGGGGACAACTGAGCATAAAGATTTTTGCATTTCCCTTTTATATCTTTTTGCATAGCAGACAATTACTAATAGGATCACCTGTGATGACCGAGAAGTGTCAAAAATGTTATAAACTAATTTTCCAACCCAGAGAAGCTTGCACTAGCTATATTGTTTGATCATTTTACAGAAGAAAAGGCAGTTAAATAGAAAAATTTTGTTTCAGTAAAACCTCTATTGGTGGTTTGTCGTTACTACACTGAAAGCTACCACATTGCACGGTTCTTCAAAAAGATCCAAATCAGCAAATCAGCAGCCTTAGATACCCTGACGCTTGAGACACCTCGAAGAACTAAAATCTGAAAGCATATCTGGCCACCTCTGTGGTGGTATTTTCAGAAATACCGCTGTTTCTGAAAAGTACATACTAGGTCTGGTTTTGCGTTCTTGAGACAAAAGTCAAAAGCCTTCAGTGGGATTTCTTGACTCAGCAAGACTAGTGCCATTTGTGCAGAGCTGTAGCTGTGTGCCTGGGTAAATAAATAAAATTCAGGTCCCCTGCACACACCGGGTCACAGCTAGATGACCCACCGACTCTGTTGCTTTACAAACAATACAAGCAGCACCAACATGGTTAGTCTTACCTTATTGTAGTACTGCACCTGGACGGAGTGCCACTGCCCGTCGCTGACCCCCCCTGGAACGAACGGTGCCACCGTAGTCGTCGTCTCCCCTGGAAGGGCAGCGAGAGCCACAGAGGGGAAAATCACGCTCTGCTTTGCACAAAACCGAACCGCGGAGAGACCCGCTTCGGGCGCGGGGTGCCGCTGCACCCCTTCGCCCAGGAGGAACGGGGATCGAGTGTCCTCAATTTCACCGAGTTGCTTTGGAGCACGGATACAAAAACAGCCTCTGGCACGTTCCAGTGAACTAGGTTATTTCCTACTACGCTTCTGCAGAGAGCAGTAGCAGGTGTATTTGGCAGGCACAGCCCCTGCTGAAGCGGTCAGCTGAGGGAAACGAGTACAGGAATTTTGCTGCTTCTCTGTCAAAAGCTGCACTTTGAGGATTTTTTTGCTCTGAAGAGTATGATGTGGGGGTATTTGGTTAGGGAAAGGAAGCCTATTTCTGCTCAAAGGAGAGAAACTGAAACGGGACAGCACTCCTGGTTAGACTGCTCTAAGTAAAGAGCGATGGACGGTAACACTTTTCTCAGCAAATTCTTACCTGTGATTAACAAAATTATTGGCAGCCTTTCAGTACTTCAATTTTAAAGAGCGTTCTTTAAACTGCAATTTTAAAGTAGAAGCTTTTAAATTAACCTGAGTCAGCAGCTAGGCATATCTGTTCTGATGTATCAAGAAAATCAATATTTGGTCAACAGTACATAAAGGCCTGGCACAGAGAACAGATTGCTAGGTTTTGCCTTTTTTTCCTTTCTCTCTCTCTCTTTTTTTTAATACTGGGCAAAAGTTCCTGTTACTGAGGAAGAAGAGGAGAAATGGTTGGAAAATTCTATGATTCTACGATTCTATATTTGGATGAAAATTCTACACAATAAACCACAGGAAAAATAACGTCCTCCCATAAGCTAACAAAGTTCACATTATTGTTGAACTTAAAATGTACATTCTCCTCCTTATTTGCAACTAGCATTTTACCCTGCATCCTTCACTCTTCTTTAACTTCCTATATACTTCTGTTATTTAAATAATACAGATTTTAGTTTAGATTTTAGTTTAGTACATGATTGACATCTTGTTTTGAAATGGGCCTCATTTGCTGATAAAAGGAATGTGGTAAAAATTATTTTTTTTATTCAGCTAGGAAGCTTCTGCAGAAGTAAGATCATTGGCCTCCAATCATTTTGCTTTGCTTGCTGCAAAAAAATTGTGTGACAGGTAAAACAATCAGATCAAATGTCCAAAACTTACTATTCCTTACATGCTACTTAAAACCATAAAACATAAACCATTCTTCTTCCAAATGAAATACTATTTGCAACATACAGGACCAGACCTGCTCTCAGGTGCAGTAGTGCAAATCTAAATTTAGTTTCATGTATTTTAAAGGAGTTTCTCCACATTTAAATGCACGTAAGTGCAAGTGGAATTTATTCTCATTCATCCTCAGGGTGCCTTCCTAACAATTTGATTCAAGTTTAGACAGGCGGAGGACAAACACAGAATAAAAGCAAATCTCTCCAACTGTAGCATGTTATTTTATTGTACTAATCCAGTCAAAAGCCTGCCTTAAAATCTGTTTTGGACATCTTTTAGGTACTACAGAAGTGAAATGGGAGTATCTTTAAGGGACCAGACGTGCACTTCAGCACACGGGGTAAATCCGAGGGTCACTTAGGATTCACAGTGAGGTCTCACTGCCATGACTGCCACTGGTGGAGAGTGGGCAATCCCGGAGTGGGCTAGGCCTCCACATCTACTCTTTAACCATTTCCAGTGTCTCACTTCCAAGAGAAATCATTTGGAATTGCTCAGGGCCCGCAGGTCCACCTTGAGTTTGGAAGACAGTAAGTAACGATGGTATTATACTGAGTTACATGCCCACTGGAGAGGTCTCACCTAACCTAAGCAAAAGTCTGGCCATCGATGCCCGCTGCTGAAGGTCTCGAGCATGCTGCGAAGCTACGCGCTGAGAGCTTCACGTAGGAAATTAGTACGCATGAGAAAGTGCTGGCAGCGTCCTCAAACAGAATGAAAGCAAGAGTGGAAGCCCCCGTGCCTTGCTGCCTGGCCCAACTCTGCAAAGAACGGTCAGTACGGGTCTCCTAAATTCTTTGTGGTTCACTGCTTCTTCCAGTAGGAGATGCTTTAATATGCAGTCACAGACTCCAGGTGACGGTACTGTTTATCAAAAATGAATAGAGTGGCAGGCAGTTTTTGTTTGCTTGATACTTTTTCCTTTGGCTCATGTACGATTTTTGGATAAGATTTATGTACCTAGTTTTCCTGATGGTGTAGTGTAAAAAAGAATAAATACACAAAATGAATCACAGCATGATTAAAGGAAGTCCCTTTTAAGCAAACATTGGCTAGGAGGCAAACTTTCAGACTAGTGCCAATCTTGTAGAGTAGTCATAAACTCTCGGTTTTATGACTGACGTGTTGAAAAGCTCTGCCTACAACAGTGACTGTTACCACTACTAACTGCTACAGTCTGGAGTATTTTGCAACTCTCTGCACCAGTTGCTAACTGTACAATGTCAATCAGTTACTCAATAGCTATATAAAATCATTAAAGTGTATTTCCAAATGCACTGAGCAGATCTAGTCACTGAAAGTAAAAACGCTTGACTTGGGCAACATCTCACCTGCAGAGAATGTTAGCTGTATCTGCTCTTCAATGATCTCCAGTGCAATAAAGTCATGCTTCTCGTTAAAGCGCCCGTTGTAGAGAAGGAGAGCGTTCCTCTCTCGGGTTGCAAACCTAGAACATGGAAACGAGGAATCATTTCATTTTTAAGGGCTTACAGAGTTCAGACTGACAGCTGTGTCACATTGAAGAAAGACAGCATTACAACTGCCAGAAAAGCAAGCCTTACATCTTTAGGCATAAAATTATAAAATAAAGTAAGTAGCAGGATAAATACATTAGCTCACAAGCTAAGGAGACAAGCAAGATAGAAACTACAGAAACCTCCCTGCATATTTGTAGAGTTCTGCTGTGGATACTGACCCTAAAAAAAGATAAAATTATGCACATACATGCTCCAGAGAAAGTACCTGAGATTATTCAAACAGTAGCAGCTACTACACTTTGCAAACAATCCAAAAGCTAGTGCGTATTTCACATCAAAGGGGCAGGACTTGCTGCCTGCTTACTGTCTGAATGCTATATGCTACAGAGAGAGTCATAAACAGATTAGAAAGAGCTGTTGGGGAGGGAAGGGGAAAAGAAAAGATAAGAGTTACTTTAATAATGTTGTGCAGATAATCAGGGTTCATCAATCAACAGTTAAGGCAACTGGAGGAAGGAAAATAAACACTTTAATGATTCCACTATATCAGCTCCAGTGGGTATTTTTTGGTTTTATTTTTCTTGTGCTTCTAATATGGGAGGCATCACACCTTTCCACTCCTAGAAAAGCCTGCTTTTTGTCTGCACTGAACTTCTTTTGAAAATTCCTGCACGTTCTGTGTATTTTAGAAGGTTTAATTAGGTTAATATCTTTGGGGATTTACATGCACTTCTTCTCTGCTTAGCAATGCAAAACTTTAACACGCTTTACATAAACATTTTTACAAAAATTAATATTACATAAAAGAGGGAAGAAGAGCAAAACCATGGGAATCTCTTATGTTTCCAAATGGTAGTGTAGCTTGATTTTGCATCTTGAACTTCAGGAATCAGCCTTATTTAAGTTAACCCACTTCTACAAATCACTCAAAAGCTGAATGCAGCTAATGTAAAACTCCCTGCCATGAGTGAAAAAATGATTCTTGTATGTCTCAAGTCACATCTACTAGCAAGGCCCTATGCAGTGTAACAAAAACATCCAGGTCTGGTATTTGAAATAAAAAATTCAATGCCAAAGAATATTTTTTAAAAAAAGTTGATTATCAGACTCACATATGCTGTGAATCACACATAGTAGAGACCCTTTAGAACCAGAGGCCTGAATTTGAGCTATACAGATATGAGAACTTCTGTTCCATAAAAATGCTATTATTTTTGAAGGAGGAGAATAAATTATTCTGGTTCAAGATACAAAAGTCAAAATTTTGAAATTTCTCATAAAGAAAATACCAAAAGATATCCATTACAGTCAATCAAAATGTTATATTACCATTTTGATTACTTCAAATTAGATTTTGAAACATACCTTTATTTCCAAATATATTTAAACATAATATAATATAAAATAATATAAAATTATATTTAAAGAAGTAAATGTCAAATCAAATTAAGACACTACAGTTGAAATATTTCAGTTATATTCATATATTCAATAATATTCAGAACATAGTTCAATTATAAAAATATTAATTTATTTTCAATTTTCACTGTCAAAATTTCATCGACAGCAATAAAGTTCCTATAAAACATTTTGGAAAACTGCATTTTTCTGTGAGTTACTACATCATCAAAACTTTTTTGATCAAATCTGTCCAGAACATATATGACAGAAAGAAATGAGAAATATATGAATAATGTGCATTTTTAGTGGAAAGAAACTCTTAGTTTGAGCAGCAGCAACAGGAACATTAATTCTGTTTGAAAATATTTTTCTGACACAGTTCAGTTACAATCCTCCACCATGATTTTAATTAAAAAAAAGCAAAGTATTTTTTCTATTTTTTACACCAGTTTACTCTGTGTGCGTTCAGTTTCATTCTTTGCCACTAGCCAAATGCATCTTTTGTATCATATTATCAGTTCAGAATAATTGCTATTGGACTTGCTTGGTTATCACTGGTGGTGGTGGGGGAAAACTTCTGTTTTTAATAAAAGGAGCCTTTTTAAATTTAGGATATATAAAATAAAAGGCACACTTTCTTTGAGGCTGGAAATTTTGAATGAATAACTAGAAAACATTTCCACTGACAGTGTCTTTTGGAGTGAAGACTGAAGAGCAATTGCTGTGAAGAAGTCAGGAAACCATAAAAATGCATAAAGTTGGGAGCAGAAATCAGTAAGCTGAATAATAAGAGTATGGTGTAGCACACAGCAGAAATGTTGGGCAGCAATATACAGTATCTATATGCCCCAAACCATTTTGGTATGGAAATATTCGTAGTTTTCAAAACTCATAATGAACATACGGACTACTTTTTAAGTCTCATTTTAGTTTTGAGAATGGACTATACAAACATCCTGTGCTTTGTCACACAAGGGGAATTATAGGCTAACAGGATCTAGACACCCTGGGATTTTAGGAATGCTTCTGAATCACAAAATATGTAATGGCAAATCCTTTGTCCAGTCAAACTCTTAGCTCTTGCTCACCTCCACATGATGTTTTCTACCTATGCTGCAACAAAAAGCTAAACACAGCCATTTTGGGATGAGTCCCATGATGACCTAGACCTTTTACAATCACACTGAAGGAATGCAATAAATAGGCCATCTAGGTTATGAAGATTGTGAAGAAATCATGGTATAAGCACCATGGCACGATATTTTGCCAATTCTCAGGAATGCCTACCAGGAGAATTTGAGTCATTTTAACTTGAAGTACCCTACACATCAAAGATCTCTTCCTGAAAGCCTGAAAAATGATACCACGTGGCTGCTGGGACAATCCAAGGGCAGTATTGGTAATTTATGCTGGCAGGAAGCCTAGAACACTCCTTTGTTTGCACTTAATGCAGATCTGACAAGTCCAACAGAGCCTTTTGCTTCTCAGCTTTTCTGTGTATTTAGATCTGATGCTCTAAAACAGTCTTTGCAGGCACAACTGTTCTCTACCTCGGCTCACTTGCAAATTGTATCTGCATTTTCTGATTTAACCAAAATTTCAAGATGCCTTAAATTTTGGTCTCAGGATTAAGGCAGATGAAGAATAAAATGGAAAGAATTTGCCTGGCCCCAGGGAGATGTAAAACACGAAGTAACTGCTGAGTGCTGGCGAGGTAGGAAACGTGGCTGGTTTTGTCAGTCCTGCCTTTCTCCAGAAATACACACACGTGTCCATTGTCGCTACTGTGCTTTTTACCTGTCCGTAAATCCTGATCTGCACCCAAAGAATATTTGTGTGTGCATCTAGAGTGCTTTTTCTACTGCAGATAAGCACTACATTAAGCGGTAGGACCAACAGAAGAAGTCTTCTCCAGAGAAGAGATTTTCACTACAGGGCCCAATGTGGCTGTCACCTCTGTGCCACCGCTCCCCATCCTGACTTCCCTGAGAGCCCCATGTAAAAGTGAGGGCCAGGGCGGAAGCAGACTGGCCGGTGCCGGGCAGAGGGTCTGCTGAGGCAGGCCAGGAACATCGCCAGCAGTGGGATGGCACCCGGACCAGGAGCTAGGTGCGAAGGCCAGGAGGAGTGGAGGTGAGGAGCAGGGCAGTGGGGCTGTACCAGCCCCACGCTGGGATGTGAAGCATGTCCAGGAGCCCAACTGGAAGCACCTGCCGAGCACAGGATGTGAATGGCCAAGGCTGTACACAGTCAGGTCCTCTCACAAGCTGGGACACCGAAGAAGGGAAGGGTGTGCTCAAATCACAGAATCAGTAAGGTTGGAAGGGACCTCTGGACATCACCTAGTCCAACCCCCCTGCTCAGGCAGGGTCCCCTAGAGCATGTTAGACAGGCTTGCGTCCAGGCAGGCCTTGAAGATCTCCAGAGAAGGAGACTCCACAACCTCTCCGGGCAACCTGTGCCAGGACTCCGTCACTCTCACAGGGAAGAAATTCCCCCTCACGGTCAGGCAGAACTTCCCGTGCTTCAGTTTCTGCCCATTGCCTCTTGTCCTGTCACGTGGGACAACTGAAAAGAGTTTGTCCCCGTCTCCTTGACACCCTCCCTTCAGGTACTTGTACACATTGATCAGATCCCCCCTCAGTCTTCTCTTCCCCAGGCTAAACAGGCCCAGCTCTCGCAGCCGTTCCTCATCGGGCAGGTGCTCCAGCCCTCTGATCATCTTTGTAGCCCTAAGCTGGACTCTCTCCAGTAGCTCCACGTCTCTCTCGTACTGGGGAGCCCAGGACTGGACACAGTACTCGAGATGAGGCCTCCCCAGGGCTGAGTAGAGGGGCAGGATCACCTCCCTCGACATGCTGGCAACACTCTTCCCAACGCACCCCAGGACCATTGGCCTTCTTGGCCACAAGGGCACATTGCTGGCTTATGCTCAATCTGTCATCCACCAGCACTCCCAGGTCTTTCTCTGCAGAGTTGCTCTCCAGAAGGAAAGGCACCCTACGGGTGCCTAGGGTTATTTTTCCCTAGGTGCAGGACCCTGCACTTGCCCTTGTTGAACCTCATGAGATTCCTCCCTGCCCAACTCTCCAGCCTGTCCAGGTCTCTCTGAATGGCAGCACAGCCCTCAGGTGTGTCAGTCACTCCTCCCAGCTTGGTATCATCAGCAAACTTGCTGAGGATGCACTAAGCAGCAAGAACTGGCTTGCTCTGAAGCTACTCTGAAAGTCAGGACACCACAAATGCAACCAGAAAAAAGCCTTACATACTTGAGAGGTGGGCAAACCTGTTTGGGTAAGCCCATCCAACTGTCCCTCAAGCCTGTCTGGTGACTGCTGCTGAGATTTGTCCAGCAGTCACAGTCAGACACCACTTTGCTGCCTGGGAAGGCCCAGATGGGAAACCTCTGTCCAGCACAAAAAAATTGGCCCTCAAGCTAATGCAGCTCCCACTGACTTTTATGCATGGCCCCGTCTCTCCGCTCCTTTTCCCTGTGTTGCACAAGCCCGGCTGCAGGCACGCTGGAGCAGAGAAAGGTGTCAAGGGCACGGGCAGCCCGGCCTCGCCAGCTCCCCTGCCTCGAGGGCAGCGTAGTGGCAGAAACGGGCAGCGTTCCCTGGCCAGACCTGGGAGCGGACCCTCGGTGGGACGCGCTGCTCCAGCCGGGGCAGCTCCGAGCACCTTCCTTTGGCAAACGGCTGTTTCCTGGATGCTCCTAGCACCTCTGCTCCCTCCTACGCGCGAAGGTTGCAGTGAGCCTCCTCTTCTACCTGCCAACAGGATCGCACAACCCCTCACTGAGAAAGGACTCCTGGTACCAAGACACTGATCTCCACAGCAGAGCAGGTGAATAAACTGCTTGTCAAAAAGTGACTTTTTTAAGTAAAAAAAAAAAGGTTTTAGTAAAAGCTTCCAGGAAAAGAAACACAGCCAGCACTTCAACAGCCTCAGCAGCTAGGCAGAAGCTAAGTGCTTTCAAACAACACGATCCTTCCCCGCTCTCACAGGAGCCGATGGCAGAACCCCCCCAGCAGCTACCTCCACACCGTTAATTCGGTGGGTTATGGTATTTAACAAACACACTCCGAACCCAAACGGAGAAGCAATCGGACACAGACCTGAGCTCGGATCCTTCCACGCCGGGATAAACAAGGAAAAGGAGGGACTTACATGAGGGAGACTGTGAAGTGGAAGCGCTGCCGTAGCCCCTTGAAGGTGATGAACGACTGCGGGGGGAAGCTCCTGGTGGTCATCTCGCAGTAGGGCCTTTCGTATTCTCCGGGAGGACACTCGCACTTGAATCCCCCTATCAGCAGGTTAATGCAGGTTCCTCCGTTCTTACACACCCCGGGAGCGCAGCGGCCGGAGCGGGCGTTCACCTCGCAGGACTCTCCTAGAAGGGGAGACGCAAACACCGAGTAATGAGATATTTCACCCAGAGCAGCCGGCTGCTGGAGATGGTGTGGGCTAGAGAACCATCTCTGCTCGACGGCAAGCCGTTTCTGCCCCTGATTCCTCCCGTACTTGAAGGACAGATCTGTAACTGGAAGGGAATAAGGTCACTGTGTTGTCGTTCAAGTCTCAATTCTCAGGCCTTTCAGGGCTCAGAATACTATTTGCTGAGTGAACCTCCTCCAAATATTTGACAATGTTGGCTCCAGTGCTGGGATCTCTTGGCTGCTCCCAGAACTGCTGATAAACATGCAGCTGGAGAGATCTGCATGGGAAGAGGTAACACCACCATTTAAAAACTTTTACGCTCCCTGTCAACCAAAACATGCGTAAATAGCTGCAATATTGCACTCTGGGTTGGAAACTGGGTAAACAGGGAAGTGTTTGCACTTCACCTTAAGCAGAATTTGGCTTTATAGCCCATGTCACCCAGGCAGGGCACGCTCAAGCTTCGAATGCAACACTCTGAGAGCTTTTAAAGAATGAATGAGCAGAAGGCAGATGACATATACATTGCTTCGGCTTTTCCTCTGCATCCTGCAGGTGACAGCCATTCAGTGAATCCTTCAGAGAAGTGCACCGTGACACAGTAACTTCATTCACTAGTTAAGGATTTCGTGTATCGCTTACTGAAGTTTTCTCCATGTGCTTCATCTTTATCCTGCTCAGAAGCCTGTATTAAGGTACTCACTAAATATAAATACTGAAAAATGAGGTGTCTTTTCCTTGTGCATTTGCCATAATACTCCCCGTGTTTTCCTAGATTTTGACAGTGGATCATAGTTTTAAAAAAATAACCTGTGATTTTGTGGTTTGTGCAGAGGCTACTCACTTAAAAAAAATCTGCTGTGGCTGGGACAAAACCAATTGCTGAATTAATCATTACACAGAAAAGTGACTCTCTGTGTGAGCTAATTAGTTAACATTTATGTTTTGGAATGTGTCTTTCTAAGGTAACTGTAATTGTGAGACTTTACTGGGTCTTTAGATCCTGCACATTAAACTGCTCACAGAAGTCAAAGGTGGCTTATATAGCTGAATTTTACCCCGTAACATCTGACAACCAAATGTAAAGTAAAACTGCCCAATGTAAGCAGGTGAAGGAACGCATTTCCAACCATCCAGTATTTGCATGATTACTTGCTACAAGATTATACAATTACATTAATTCAAACACAGTTAAATTGTGCAAATGCATTCCTAAAGGAAAGTAAAAGCAGCAGGAACTGTGGGCGGTGACTCACAAACGAAGGCAAATGAAAACGGAAAGCTCTGCTCTGCCAGCCGCCCCCGCGGCCCCGCTCCCACAGGTTCCCACGCCGAAGCCGGGACGGCTGAGCACAGCGGAAGCCAACGGTGGATGCAAAATGCTAAAGTAATAGACCATAGAGCTGAAAGTCTGACTTCAAGGCCATGCTTAGAGCTTTTTTGATTTAGTACTGACATTCCTAGATTCTCATTTTATCATATTAAGATAAAATTCTGTGAAAACCACTTGATAAGTACCTTCCTGTTTCCCCTTATTGAATGTATCAGGTTAGGCAAGACTACGTAAATACACCATCCTTAATACTTTGTAGAGGAATTCAGGTAGATTAAAATGCTCTACGATGTGTTTCCTCTGCAAGAAATCTTATAAATCACCAAGACAGAAAAATTTCTCAATGTATTGACTATGTTAAGGAAAAGCACATACACACATCAAATGCATTAGAGAATCGATGGTCCACTGCATAACCAGAGTCAATCCCCCTCAACCCAGTAATTGCACAAAGCTTGTGCACCAGAACTCTCCAAAAACTGAAAAAATAATACAGTTGATACATAAAAGACTAAACACAGGTTTGTTCCATTTAAAAAAGTACTGCAATATTCTGAGAAATAAATCTCCAACTCAGAGTGGAATGTAATCTTCAAGGCTTTCTGAAAGCAGAACGATATATTTGGCAAAAGCAAACAAAGCACAAACCTGAATACACAGGGGAAAAAAGACAAGACCCAAGCTAAATGGAGAGATTCTTGTCATTCTAACGTGCTGTGCAAATGCCATGGCAATACAGAGGCATAATATAAAAGCCTAAGCTTGAAGTCATTTATGGTTTTGTATTAATTCTATGATACGGTAAGAATTTATAGACCCTTTGTTTACAGATATAAAACTTTAAGAGAAAATTTATTGAAAGTATAGGTATATTGAAAAGTATTGAAAGTATATTGAAAATGTATTGAAAGTATACTGAATTTTGTTTATTACTGTTTTTCATTAAAGCAGCTTTAAAAAGTAGTTTTAAAAAACTATAATTCAATCCTATGATCCTTTGTCCTATATTCATTCAACGGTAGCATAACTAATGTCCCAGTTACTAAAATTATTCTGAACTCTCATTATGCATGTAAATGAGAACTGAAATTGAAGTATATCCTTTGATGTTCAATTTTCATATTTTATGTATGTTAACCAAAATATATTAAAATATCTTTTTTGAAATCTCTGCAAGAACTCCAAGTCGTCATTATGCTTCAAGGCACAAAGCTCTACGAAGAAACTTGAAAAATCCTTATTTACCATTTTTCTGAAAGGAAAAAACGTATCTGGAATTATTTGCAAACACCTCATTGTTGGCTTTATTAAGTAGCCACCTGAGCAAATATTCCAAGCACAGTTCTGCTCGGAGCACCTCCTCCACTCAGGCAACGCAATCAGCCTTCGTGTGGCTCATCAGTTGGTCATCTCCCAGGGTGGCCACCTCCTCCTGGACGCAGTCGTCTCACAGCGCTGCCTGACGTGAGCGGGCAGTCACAGCCCGGAAAGTGCTATCAAACGCTGAATTTAAGCCCACATGCACTAGCACTGGAAGAGCTGGGTGCTGGCCGACAGACCGAGGCTCAAGTCGGAAGCCCCTAAGGGAACAGCTATTTTGGGAACTGGAAAGGAAGGGCATCGCCAAGAGCCACAACACCAGCAGTCAGGATGAAAACCGAAGGGGCCATGTGTCCGCTTGCAGCTGAAGGTCAGGGGGCTGAGATGGCAGAGGAATTTGCACTGCTGCAGGGGACGTGCCCCAGTGCAGCCGGAAAAAAACAGTACAACCCCGCGGGCGAGCTCTTCTGGACTCCGGGTCCGAAACGGGCTTGGCGAGAAGAGCCGCGCGAGAACTGCAGCCCACGGCCGGGACAGTGCCCACGGCTCATCCCTGCAGCACGGCCCCTGGGGACCCGTCACACTCCTCTCCGCCCATCGCAGCACCTTCTTTGTGAACATAATTTCATCTTGCACACTGGCCAGTATTTTGGGAATAACTTTAAACACTCCCTTTATATCACAATTCTGTGAAATCTAAGCAGGAAATGTAAAGCTTCATCCCTCCGGCTGCTAAATCTAAAGCATGCACTGTCAGATAACACCACGCTGCGTCTGCCTGTTATCTGCTGGGCAGACTCTTGCGCTTTGAAAAGCTGCTGGACCAAGCCAGTAAATGGTTTACAGTTACAGGATGGCAGCTAATCTTGTAGTCTCACAATTAATATTAATGACTCTTACAGCCATGAAAGGCTGTAGCGTTTCTACAGCCCTTTACGTGGTGTTTCCTGGTTTTAAAACCCTTGAGATCATAATGTGATACTTGCTTTTGACCCTCCTTCCTACTTGAATTTACTATATCCCTTCTACAGTTTTAAGATTAGCTTTACAAAGGTGTTAATCATAAAATTTCTAATATTAATTTTATGAAAGGCATGATATCAAGCACGACACTACAAGAACAGGCAAAGAAAAAATTGGCTAGAAAATAGTTTAATTTGGTTTTCCTTTGACGCATTCCAAAGGAAGCAGTAAAAGAGTTTAAACAAAGAATAATCGATGATAAAAAGCGAAAAGAGTTAAAAAAGGAAGAAGTTATTTTAAAAGTGAAAGAATAATCCCCTAATTGCAAATATGTTGTGAGTGGATCATCATCTGAGTATCAAACAGCACACCCACTTGCATCAATGAGCCCCTCTCTGCAGAAGTACTGCCGTGGGTTGGCTGGCGAGCTGCCTGACCTTACTACGATAGACAACGTACAATATTGGAAAGCTTGCTAGAAACAACGTGGCACTGAAATAAATACAGAACTGCTCTGCACCTCAGTTTACTGTAGTATGTTTTTGCAACATCCCCATTCAAGGATTAGTCCTCAAAAACTTGTACTATTCTCTGATAAATTTCAACTGAAACACCACATTAAATATACATTAACATGAAGCAGCAGATCTGCACTGATGTTCTTGTTTCTTTCCTTCCAGTTTCCCTGGACACACATTAATTTTTCACTCAGTGTCTGTAATTGTTTAATTTGAATTGATTCTTCTCTCCTTTCCTCCCCCCGTCATTTGCTCTAGATACATATTAATCCTGTTCTCCATGTTTGTAGCTGCTTCACAAGAATGGAAACTTTGGGAAGCTGATTTAAGCAGCCAGCCTAAAACGAGGTACTTCAAAGTGGAAAACAGGGACAGCAAGAAATAGGGCAACTAAATTCTTGAAGAATTCCCATTGCTCTAAAAAAGAACTAACTATCATTACAAATTTGTTTGATACGTTACCCATCACGGGAAAATCAATCCTCCTCTTCCTCTGGTAACTAGAAAGTGAATAACCGGGAACGACGATTAGTACTGAAGCCATCAACGCAGTAAGCAACAGTAAGGTTGTTAATGCCAGCAAACGGAAAAAGGGGGGAAAAATCCTCCCCCCAAGTCTGGTAGATATCTGGTGTTAAAATCTCCTGCACCAGCGTGCAGGCCACCCACCCCACGACAGACGTATCGGGTGGCAGAGACCCAAAGCGACAGGCACCCTCGGAGGGGAGATAACCCCGCCGCAGCACTGCTCCCGCCAGAGCCGAGGCTTTCGGTGCCTAAAACCGGCTAAAAAAAGACGCGGATTCCGCGAAGGCTCCGCACGCCTCCGAGCCGCACGCCGAGAGCCTGCGCGAAGAGCGCGCCGGCTGCGCCACGCGCCCCGCTCCCGCTCCCCTCACCCGGCCGGTACCCGCTCAGCACCGACCGCGAGCTTTGGCAGGGAAGCCTACGACCACGTCCCACAAAACGAACGGAGAAGGCGGGAGGCAGCGGGAGCTCGTCCGCCTCGTCCCGCTCCGCGGGGCTCCGATTTCTGCTCCCACGGCACGGGCGAGCTAGCTGCAGGTTCACTCCTGCACGAGTCCCGGGAGAATTTAGCCTTATTTCCCTTTACAAGTGAAACATTAAAAAAAAAGAAAAAAAACCTTCTGCTTATTTTAATAGAGAAGTCAGAGAGCTGAGAAAAAATAACCAGCCATTTTTAACGAAGAAATCAGATCAAACAGGCTATAGACGTCATCAGCGTACTGAAGACCGCGACACAGCGAAGGGAAGAGTATGTTCATGTATCATTATACAGGCAACTGAGAAGGTGCTACTTGAGGAACAGAGGTAAAATCTCGGTCCCCTAGAAATCAACAGCCAAAGTCCTACTGACATTCGGAGAGGCCACAGCAGACACAGTCGTCAGACTTAACACCGACATCGGCGTTCTTCACTTCGGGAGGGATCTGAACCTCCACTGTCCTGATACCTCACATGCAAATTAGAAAATACCATTTGATTTTTCCTTTAACTTATTAATTTATGTATTAGGAAAATACATTCTAGGAAATGCAGAATTTCCTAGAAAATTCTAGGAAAATTTAAATCAGCTGCAACCTTCTTACATTCAGCTTTATGTCCAATTTGGGGTCTCTTCTTCCCCTTGATTTCTGCTCTCTTTGCTGTTTCCTGCTCTTAAAGGTGGATTTTGAGAAAAACGGTAAGCAAAATAATACCTAGAGGCATACAGACACACAAACACACACACACCACACGCCCTCCCCACCCCGCCAACTCCCACTCTTTAGGACTAAATCCCAGTGCCTCTTAGTGACAGCTGTGTGATTTAAGTAGCTAACTGTTCCAGATTTTACAAGATATTGTTAAATATCTTGTTATTCAGTAACATAATTTAAAACACTAAGCAAAATAACAACAAAAACAGTTCCATATAATTCCTCTCACACTATGAGTGGATACATACATATATATATATATACACATACACACGCGCGCACACACACACACGTACATATAGATACGTATTTTCACCAGTCAAGCAGCTCTCTGAGGGGATAGACAGCAAACGATCCTATATAAAGATACTCAACAAATCATTGCTTTACCTCTAGATCTGATTTAATTTTTCTTGTGGGCATTAAACCCTGAGGTGGTGGGAAGAGACAGTGCAAAACTGCTGATGTTCTTACAGCTATGTATCATTACTTTCCTTTATCATCACCCGGCTGCCACCTCTGTGCTGTTTTTTGTGAAGTTCCTCTGGGCATTTCTGATAACTCACAAATCAGATTTCCAAAAATCATGGGAGAGGATGAAGGTCATGAGATCTTTAATCATGAGATGCTCCAAAATAATGAACATTATAGGAAGCTTTTTATTTTATTAGTTTCTCAAGCTGTGGGTAGCATCTGCTGGCCTCAAGGCATGTGAGAGCTTTTGATGGTCAAATTCCAGTCCAAAATGCCCAACTCAAACTGACTGCTCAGAAGGAGCTCCTGTTCCCAATCCCTCCCCAGTGAGAAGGTGCTGGTGACTCCTTCCCTGCTCTTCTTCCCAGTGGGGTCCTCAGTGACGGTATCTGCTCCCCAACTGCCCTGGGGGCCATGGCTGCCAGGATCTCCAGAGGAAGACGACTGCTTTCCTTCATTCCTCACCTCACCCCCTTCCCTGATCTCACAAAACAAAACAGGACACCCTGCAGGGCTGGATGATTTAGGATTTGGGTCATTTTTTTTCTTTTTCACATTTAAATGAGAAGGAATAATAGAAAAAAGAAACAATGCAGAGGAAGATTAGTGATATTTGGGGCACATCTGTTGGAGAATTGAATTAGTCTGTAGACGCCAGAAATTATGAGCATGTTCTCAAGATGATGTTGAGCATGTTCTCAGCCTGAACGGTCACTGGATCATACGCGCCCATTCAACTTCTACCAATGCTGACTGTGCACAGGAACTATGCGCAGACAGAAGCCATGACAAAAAGTCTTTAATGTCTGCGCTCTCTTCCTCATGTATTTGCTGAGGATTAAAAACTCTCAGTCAAAAAGCTTACATTTTGTTTACACTAGATAGCTCTCCATTTATGTTCCAGCAATGAGACCAAGAGTGGTACAAACCTCAGGAATATTACCAACACTTTAAAACTTAACACAAATTATGGCAATGGTTCTTTTCCCCTTTAGTATCAGCATACCCTTGATATGCAAGGAACCAGGATTCACAGTAAAATATTCTTCATTTACAAAAACGTTCAATTTTTGAAGTCCCTCGTGGCTTTGGAAAGAGAAGGTACTAACTCAGGATTTTGCAGCTCATGGTTTAGTGTTAATTCTCTGTCAACAGCACATGCCGCACCACCTTTGGCAAGCGCCTGCGTGAAGTCACCAGGCTCCAGGAAAAGGGGCTTGAGCACGCTGGGCAGGGACACGCTGGGCTGCAGCGGGGGCCTCCTCACCACTGCTCCTCTGCCAACCTGGCACCACCTCACCCAAAGGCTTCCCAGGAAATGCTGAGAAAAAGCACTTTTTGCATGGTTTAGATGCCGTGGTGGAGAATGAGAAAGAAAACACATGCCCTTTTAGCCTGCCACAGCAACCTAACAGCAGTTTTTTTCTAAGGGATCCTATGGCTAATTTCTTTTATTTGACTCTTTTGCTGATGCAACCTATGCAAGTTACCAAACCACTGGTTCAAGTGTACAGTACCCTGAAAAGCTCTCATCTCCTTCTGCATCTGACCTGTTAAGTTAAAGATTTAGAGATCTTTTCAGGGTATGTCTATCACACAGGACTACATCAAGCACAAATGTACACAAGAGAGAAAAGAAACACGTAGACATTTCCAGTAATTGGTAAGTTCTGTGGTAGGTAGCGAGATATGTACATATAAACTGTGTATATACATATGTAAGACAATCTATCATAACACAAAACACTGATTTGGGGTAAGATATGGTCATGTAACACTGCCTTTCAAAAGCTTAAGCTTTATCTTTTTATGTATTTAGTAGGGAAAATATTACTGTAGATGCAAAGATTAAATCAAATTGCATACTGTCATTGTGTCTGCAATTTGCACTATATCTTACCTGTAATAAAACTCTTGGTACAGACCCTTCTAAAAATCCCACCTTCTTGCCATTCTCTGCTAAAAACTGATGAGAAATCTAGAGGTATAAGAACAAAACACACCTCTGCATCACGTGCTAAATTCCTTTAGAGAGGAATATCTCCCACTCTATCTAATTTTAAGAGAAAGTGCTTTCCTCTACCTTAACCATCATGTATGCCTTACATAATTTTTTCATTCTGTTCTCATGTCCTTTTCCCAGTGTGTCATTACGCAGCACGAACTGAAGGCTGCCGCAGCCACAGTGACTTTCAGGACATGTCCCCTTAGGGACAAATTTTGCAGTCTGGTCTTTATTAGCACCCCTGTGCACATACATGCTCTTCAGCATGGGAACCGGTTGCCTTATTTAACCCTCACGTGTTTCCAAGGACAGCAGTAAAGAAAAAGGTCACTTGTGAACACAGCATGCCTACATTCAGATGCCAAAAATGAGCTATTTCATAATGCAAATTGCAATTTTTACTGGGTACTGAACAGCACCACCAGGCACTGTAATTCCACAAGGATGTGGTTTCAAGGCAATTTCAGTCCCTCCAGATATTAAACTATTTATCCAAAGGAAGAAAGCAAGCAAGCCAAGGTGGCTATGTTGGCAAGGAGGGAGAGCGCAATAATGTCTTTTATCAACAGGAACTCAGGGTTGAAAAGTCAGACATGCTTTCAGGCACAAACAGATATCCTGCTCATTTTTAGCCTGATTTTTTCCCCTAAACTGCTTTCCATAGAGGAGGACATCGAAGGGGGGCAGTTCCCAATTTCTAAAATTTTAGGGAAGGAGAAAGTTTTAGCACTTATTTTTGAATAATCTGGCAACTTCAAGCAATTGGAAAAGGACACTTCCTTGCAAATAAGACAATTATCTGGCAGCAGAAAGAGAGGAAGATTAAAAAAAGGTCTCTGGAATATGGGAAAAGCAGATCAGGTCCTCCCCTTCAGTGGCAAACACCACTGTTTTCTTTAGGAGAGTCCAGCCCCTTTTCCACTAAGCTCCCATTTCATTTTCTCCATGTAGCTGTTACAAGCTTGATGTTCAGACTCAGAATAAGAGTTAAAAGAGGGAAGAAATGGCCTGTGCCGGTCCCCACCAGCCCTCTGGGATTAACTGCATGAGTCCTCCTCTGCACACAGACATTAAAGGAAAACTGGTGAGAGCCTGCATTTTGTGTTTTCCAGGATTTTAAATTTTCACAGGGAAATCACACTCTCCCATCTTCCATGTAATCCAATAAAGCGGTAAAAATGATAGCACTGGGAAATAGGCAGACCTCAGTTAAAACCATACCTCTCAATGCTCAACGTGATCACAGCAGCTTTCTTGGAAAGAGGAAAAATGGCCAGTTAGTGAGAATACTTGAAAAGGAGCCATAAAATATTTTAAAAAGTAACTGAGAACAAAAAGCAACTAAATCTGAGAAGTCTGCTTTTCTTAATGAATCTTAGAAAAGATATTGCAATGTCACACACCTTGCTCAGAAAACCTTGAAATAAATGTACTTTATAATCTACAGAATAGTAGAAATTCAAGTTACACAGAAACACCCCCCCCAAACACATATATATATTTGTTTCAGACTGACCAAAATTGAATCCATTCAAGTTCCACAGCTAGTAACTACCTCTTGTTAAGACACTTAACTAGATCAAAATTCAGCTATTTTGTGAAATACGGACGCATTTTACAGTAAACTTATATGACTGCCAAGTCTTGTTAGAGTTAGTATACTTTACTGTATCATCTGGATTGTGTTTAATCATTAATATAAGGCACTCATCTTCATAATAATGTTTCTTACAGTACACACAACAGTGTGCTGACCTCTTGAGTGTGGGTGGCTCTTTCTACCTAAATAATGTTTTTTAATTATTGTACTAGAGAACACAATATATTAGCTCTACTACGCTTAGCTAAGGTGAACGTGAAAGATGCTGCAAAGCAAAATATATTCATCTTAAAACTTAAGATGAACTTAAAAACTCTGGATGATAAGCACTCTTAATGTTTTGATCCTGCTGAGCAGGGGCACAGTACAGTAGGAGCCTCGGAGACCAAAGCCCAGCCCCGACGAGTCGCAGGGGATTTGGATGCAGGCAGCGAACCGTGATGCTCTGAACAAAAGAGCATTTGCAACCACAATGAAATTGCTGTTCCCACAATGCTGCGCATAACTGTACTGCAGAACTCTAATTATCTTGATGTTCAAGGCCAAGTGCCTCAGTCTGCTGCTCAGCTGTCGAAACTTTCAATCATCGCAACACAAAGAAGAGACGCACAAAAAACTACTTTAAACATTTTCTTCCCTAACGGGACATCACTCTAACATCCTCGTCTCTGAATCCAACAGTCCATCCTGCTGTCTCCGTGATCACAACTATACGGAGAAGCAGCACATGTTCTTCACAGTTTTGTGCTACTTTCCTTGATATGTGGTTTCCCAGTTTTGCGTTAGTAGGCAGGAGAAAAGGAGTCCTGTGTACTTTGTCTTTTGGAAGTTAAACTTCTCTTTGTTTTGGAACGTCTGCAGTATTTATTTCCAGCCTACTTGGAATTTCTTTTTTTAGCCATAACCTACGATCTGCTATGAGAATTGTGAGGTGGTTTCCAGAACATGAGGTATATTGAAGAAAATAATGCCACAAACAACTTAAAGGCAGGTTGTTGGGTTTTTCTCCTCCTTTTCTTCTCCTTTTTCCTTATTTGATTTGTTTTCAGTGAGAAACAATGAATCAAGACACCTTACCACTGGCAAAAGAAACACTTAAAGGGTAGTCAAATATATGGGCTATTTTGACACTCACTAATTGTACGTGTTGATGTTTTAAAATGCACTTATGTGGCTTACATGCCTTTTAAAATTTTGTCCAAGTAACCTTTTCCAACATTAAAAACAACTATAAGAAAAAAACCTAAGTCATATGTTACACAAGGTTTAACATAGCTAAATTAACAAAAGCACAATAGTAAACCATGGTCACAGGGTAATTTGCAGTAGTTTAATAAGCTACTATTTAAAATATTTAAATTAAAATAACTCTCATTTAGTGTGTGTAGTTTCTCTCAGGTGAATGTTCTTCAATGCATATATATGTTCAAAATTATGACAGCGTACCTCAGTTAGGTACCTCAGTAAGGAGGGGTCCTACATGTACCTATAAAATTATACTATCAAATAGCTCTACTTTGTATAATTACTCTCCACCTTCTACTTTTTTTTGGTTAGTAATACCAACAGAGATAAGCAAATACACCATTACTAAGGATGTTAAAAAGCCTGGGAGAGTTGAGACTCCCCTTTAGATGTGGTACAAGAAATCCCATCAGTATGAAACCAGAAGAACACGTTGAGAGCAAGTAAGAGCCTGAGAACTGCCGCAAACTGATAAAGCAAAATCAGTCAAAAAGGAACAGAAGGAGAAGTCAGGTACCACAGGTACCTAAGCAGGTACCAACGCTAAACACTTGTTAATCAGCCGCTCCAAGTAGTTCCCACGCAGGAAAGCTGGACGAGTGGCTCAGAGCATCACTGCACTAATTCTGCTTTCCAAACCTCTCTTCCAGGCTCAGAAAGGAGTTTCCAGAGAACCGGAGGGAAATCAGCATTATTAGTTGTTCCAAAATGGGAGGACTTCAGTAATCGCACACTGTCACCGGCAGACTGTAGGCTACCAGAACGCCTGACAAGAGTAGGCTAATCAAATACAATGCACGTGCATGTCCTTTGCTTTTGCAGAGCACCTTGACTTGATACCATAGAGCATTTGGTTCAGAACCTACCCTCTCCCTCACTTACAATGTAAGTAGGCATGCATCAAGGGAATGAAAAACTAACAGGTCTAGAAGTGTACAAGAATAATCTTCAAGTCGGTTATTTTCCAAGTTCTTTGGACATCGATTTTCAGCTTTATGTTACTTAACATTATCAGCAACGGGAAACACAGCATAAAATCATCAGTGATAAACTCTGTAGGTGACGGAACAGCGGAGGAGGGTAAATAAAGAGAAGAACAGGCCAACTACACAGCTGTCTGAAGAAAAAGCAAAACAACACATTGGAAAAAACAGAACATGAGCTTTAAGCAGGAGGTCAGATTTCCTAGACGCTGAACTGCTTGGAAGAGCTGAATTCAGAAGTGTTCGTACTATCCAGCTGCCTTCCAAAGTGAGGGTTAAGTGACTGCATTGGTGTCTGATCTGTTGCTTTCTTTTACAAACTACCCTTAATGCATCCACTATTAAAATACCCTGTAAGAGCTGGAGTCTTGTCGAGTCGATCTAAAACTAATTAAAAAGAACAAACAAAACATTAGGTCTGTAGCTCGGTTTTCGAATGACAGGCATGGACTTTGATCTGTGCAAGTGTTTCCACAGGCAGGAAGGATAAGCCACGGGGCTCCAGAAGAGGAGTCTCAACCGCAGGCGTTTTAACCGTTCGGCCGAATCAAAGACGATCACGCGAGCAGCGTTTTGGGGCAGGGGGCAAGGAGGCTTAGTGCACGGCTGGGAATGCTTTCAAGCTTTAAACAGTAGCTATTTAATATACACTGGGATGAGGGTAATACAATAAAACTCTTTGCCTAGGTTTAGGGAAAAAAATGCAGATCGATGTGCAAGCTGCAGGCATTTTACACTGCGAATATTGAGAATGAAACTGTCAACAAATGCACCACAGTAATTCAGTCGGAAAAGACCTCTTGCATCCTGACAAGTGAGCTTAGGCTGAAGATTAGCTGAAGGAAATACCCTTCAGACCCAAATCCCTCTGCGGAAACGGCATACCTCTTCAGCAGCACCTGTGAATCTGATATAAACTCCAGACTTCCAATGTTAATCTCTTGCAATTAAGGAATGTGGACAGAAATATAGTCAATAGAAGTATGACATGATTTACAAGTAGAGAGATTTCAGCTTTTGACTCTATTTTTTAAAAAGTGCAACTTCACTCTGCTTTTATTGGGCTATTATTCCAGTTACTCTATTGGGCAAGCGGCAAGGTAGTCCCGGTAGCTGGGCCAGCTCCTCCGGTCGAACGCAGAAGCGCTTTGCTCTAGCCCAGCCACGTGCTCGCCTGCCCCCTGCACGCGCTAGCACTTGGTGCTACTGCAACCACCACCGAGGGCCCATCTTAACATACAGGGCACAATAAATCTCCAAGTTTAACACAGTGGGTACGTGGACCCACAGGCTGGGAAAGAAATATCTTTCACAGCGAGATCCTCCAGGTTTCCGGCCATCTGTAGCCCAGAAATAGCACTGAGCAGCTGCAGCTGCTCCTGACTCTGCCACCGACCGCTTTTATGTGACCTGGAAGAGTTCAGGACCTTGTGCCTCAGCCTCCCCAGCCCTTTGGGGAGGAAGGCAGCACCCCTCTCACTCAAAGTGGTGCCTCAGAGGCTTCATTTATCAATAGCAACTTTTGCAGAGTCCACAGCAATCCTTAGGTGGAAAGTGCTTTGTATCTGATTTGCTTGTAATGATCAGCAGTCATCATTCCCTGACATTACACATACCTCAAAAAAGAGAATTTTGCCAAGTGATACCTCTTTTTCTGAATATCCAGACTTACAATTTTTTTCATGATTTCATGACAAAAAATGGACGTAACGCTAAAAGGAGAGAAAGTGAATTAAGTATCATAATTGACTATTGTGTTCTTGAAATGCAGCATGTACTATATAAAAGCCAATGGAAGACAACTTATCCATGGCTAATTGCAAAGACAAGGTTTTAAGAGTTCCTTATATGTTTAGATATTAAGTCAGCTCACAAGACAACATCTGGGGTTTATTGGTCATATGGGGAAACTTCAAAGCACTGAGAAGATTTATGAGATGCTATGTCTAAAAGCATATAGCTGAGTGATGAAGATCAGAAAAGAAGAAAAAGAGCCTTCTCAAGCTTTTGCACCAAATCATGCTCTGAAAAATGTTGGGAGAAGGTAATCTCTGCTTCGGGCAGCCCACTGCACTGCATGCAGGGCCCTTGCCAGCACCGAGCGCGTGAGCCCCTCTGCTTTCAAGGAGCCACAGGTTGGGAACAGCAGAGAGGTACCAACCATCTGAGCTCCCTCTGCGCATCATTGCTGCCAACCGCAGGGACAGAGTTTGCAAAGTCTAGACCAACTGAGCTGTCTGTTTATTTCAGTAAGGGAGAAGAGGGTTTCCCTCACAAAAATCTCATGCTGATGACGTAAAGAAAAATGAGAAAAGGAGATGGAAAAGACTGTGTTCGGACAACTGTGAAAGCAAGAACTGAGAACAGGGTAAGAAGTACTAATCCCAAGGAAGGACCTGAGAAGGATATATTCATTTGCACCTCCATCAGATGTGAAAAAGCTACCTCAGCCGTGGAGAGAGGCAGGTTCACAGAAATAAAAGAAAAAATATGTTTCAGTTATAAACACCTAGTTTCAACCACAAACATCAGAACAACAACATGGCATAGCACTTCTGAAAAAAAAAAAGGAAAAATTTCTAATGTTGCACAGATTTCCCTATGTCACAGGAGCGGAGGCATTCAAAATGAGATTTCTTCTGCTATTGCCATACAGAAATAGCAAGTAAAGACAATCAAATATTCCTCTGAGGTTTCCAGAGACAACGCAAGTGATTAAGAAGTCAGTAGTTAGCACTCGTCCTCAACTTCTGCAGTCAGAGTCATCAGAATAACTTCATAAAGAGCTGCTAAGATTTGGTACAAGTGGGAAAAGATAAAGCCTTCAAATTCTGGAAAGGGCATAAATCACCTGTTGCAAATCACCCAGTGCCCTAACAGCTGTAGTTATATTTAAACTCTTGAAAATGAATACACTATTTTTTACAGCATTATGTCCTGCCACTTTTTTCATGTGTTTATAATATAGATGCACCTGGAATCCGCTATCACAACTTTGCAGGTAAGGACTAAAAGACACTCTTAAGGCAGCAACTGTAAAAAGTATTGCCTTGCTATTTGAATGAGGTTTCACAGAGAGACACTACATAAAGTTGTCCAGCTGTAACAGTATTTCTTATTTGGTGCTTTGTGTCAAACTTTTGACACAAACTTGGTCAAAAATGTTTGAAAGTGTTGGCAAAGCCCCACAACCCAGAGATGGTAAACCTTGTTCGGCCTGGCCATTATAAAATTATGGTCTTTTATAAACTGAACAAGGAGCTAAAGATGCAGTAAGAAGTCTAAAGGAATCATATTAAGATACCCTGTAAAAGATTTTGCTGCTACAAACCTATGATCCCAGTGGCTTATTGGAGCTGCAAAAGTATAACTGAGGCTGGAATTTCAGACACTCCAGTGTAAGATAAAATACTCATTACAGCTACCCTGGCTGCCAGATTTCTGTACTTGAAAGCTGAAATTCTTCCAAATAAATCTCTCTGGCCTGAAAAATGAGAATCTAGTATCGCACCAAGTAGTGAAATTACTGTCTAAAGAATGGATGTAAGTAAAGATACCAGAGAACCAAATCTGCACATTTGCTATTACTGCTAGTACACTGTTGGAAAGAGGCAAACACTGCGAACTTAAATATGAATAGTGACTTCTGGCACAATTCTGCAAAAACAGCTATAATTGCCTTCTCACAGCACAAAGTGAGAATTCACGGCGGTAAAGTTAGATGCCATGATTTCTCATGTCAATATGGTATCACAAAAATAAATTAGGAGAAAAAAAAGTATAACATGTAAAAGATCTCTAATTGCTGTATTTGATTACTAGAAGATTTATAACCACTTAAGATTTCTCCCTCTACTTGAAATGAAATCCAAGGAGAGATACAGAGAATATGGGAACTTCTCTGACAATCTTTTCCCTCAAAATCACTCCTGGCTACGGCTTGGGTAGCAGAGGAGGCAGAGAGAATGCCGTGTGCTGAAGAGAACAGTGGGAACATTAAATCTCTCCTTTGTTTTAGGGTTTTTTTCCCCCCCTTTGAGTGCTTTTGTCCTGTGTAAATAAAATTTTACTTTATGGAAACGTTGAGAGCTGCTGTGAGGATCCAGTCATGGCAGCAGACACCAGCTCGCGCAGGACTCGCAGCCGGCCGGAATCACGGGAATCTGGTAGGCAGAAAGGTGGCAGCTAACGGCCTCGGTGACGTGTCCCAGAGCCGGCACCAGCACGGGGCTGGACGTACAGCTCGCTCAGGAACTGTGGCAGCAACCACACCTCCAAAAACCGTGTGGCTCACATTATGTTTTGCCCTTCAGGGGTTCGCCCCTGTGAGGTACATTTTTACCTCTGTCCACACCTTCACCTACGGCTCACTTCAGCTGCTTCTGCTGCACTCGAAGACACATGAAATAGAGCTGAAAAAACAAAATGTGCTTTCCACAGCGTTCATTGTATTTGTTGCTTAACTAAATTACATCCTTCAACTTTCTGGTCATGCACATAGCTCCCTGCAATCAATGGCACTATGGTGACCGTGTGCTGCTCTTCACTTACATGCACACATTTGGATAAAACAAAAGAATCTAATGCGGTTCTTATTCTGAAAAAAAGAGATTAAAAATATACGTCCTTGTTCACTCACCTCCTTACATCACAGGAACTGAAGCTAATTTCAAGTATCCAAGAACTAGTGAGTATTCAAATTTCAAAAATACCTTGTAAAAGCTCAGTTTACCTTTGTGCTAGTAACAGAAGACTCCTGAAGAAAGGGAAACTTTCATCGTGTATAAATGACTAACAATTACAACCAAACAAGTGGAGAGCTTCAAAGCAGGGTGGAAAAATGGGGGGAAATTCCATCCGATTAAGATAGGACATAATTATCTCCTACAGGAAATAAATGTTATATTTTTAACAGGTGACCAGTCAGATATATTTGGTACAAGGATACGATTGTGTAGTGATTTATCATCGACTTTCAGCATACCTTACCAAAGAGATGACAGCTATTAGTATTTTCTTACAATTATTTTTCCTCATAGGCTCTTAATTGGGAACCTGGAATTTCAGCGCTTCTAGTGCTGCAGGCTGCACTGCAGTGGCTATTATCATTCATATTTCATCTTTTACAGTTAACTCAAAGATTCCTAAATATCTCATACTGATATGTTACTACACTGAGTTAATACCACTGCAACATTTTTGTGATGCTGGAATTTCTCAACTGTCAGCCAAAGCCATTCTCTATTCATACCCTCAGCCAAACACGGTTCTACTCATTCTCATTCACTACCACTACATTATATAATTCAACATGCACTGCTGTTATTAAAAAATCTACACTAATTAAATATTAAATAGATACAAAATCTGTACCATGTATGTAATATATACCTTTATATAACTGTGATTATATGATTCTATGATTAACAGATATAAATTGAACTTGTAAATGCACATTAAATTATCTTTAAAAGGACAAAAATCATGGGTAAAATAACACAGTTCATAAAGGGGACTGGGGCAAGATTCAATAATGGATCAAGTACTTTGTAAAATATTTCTGGTAATGTATTATTTGTTGACAACATTTTCCACCTAGTTCGGTAAAGGGGATGAAAAACAACTGCCACCTAATGACCACCACATGTGGGTAAGTGTGTCAGGCTTAATGAAAAAAACATTGTCACATGATGTCGAGCCTAAAGGCACTAATATAACATCAACTAACCATGGAGTAGATATTCATCTTGAATAGGGCTGCTGTGATTTCTCCTGGTCGCCCTAACTCACGGGTCCGTGGGGAGAAACAGGCCAGCGCCGGCCCCGTGAAGCTGCCCCGGCTGAAGGAGCTCTGGCATGCTGCCGCGTGGGACATGGTGCATCTCCTCTGAATGTGTACCATGTCAGCTCTGCTCCTCAAAACATGCACCATGGCTGCTCTGAGTACCGTGTTAATTATTAAATCTGTTCATGAATTATTTATTTGAATAAGACCACCCTCTTCATTGTTTTTTAGTATATTCAGTCTTTTTTCCAGAGACTTCTATCTCGAGATCCTCAAAACCTGATAGACAGGAAAGCATATTATTCCAAAACCTAAGTCATGGAGGAGTAAATTTATAAACATAGTTTTGTTTAATGAGACTTGCTACTCAAAACCATTCCTATTTATACTATTTATTACACGAACATGTTAAATGAAATGAACTGGTCATAAAATCTATTTTGTGATGCCTAGTCCTGCATATAGTTTGCATCAGTTACTCACAAGGGAAAACGGACTTTACAGTGTATTCCGTTGTATAAGTCCCTCATGAGAAGTTGGGTAGGAAAACTAGCAAAGAAAGACTGAAAATCCCAGCCATGTCACAACCAGATTCAGGATTTCACCAGCTAAACAAAAAGATTTTTCTTATGAGGGTCTTGCTGTCCTGAGGCCCCCTCTGATCTGGGGGAAGCTCTCCTCCTGCTCCTCTCACAGGAAAAAGCCCTCGTTTACTTGCTGCTGCCATGTCCCCGCTCACTGGCAGCTGTCTCCTCTCACTACTGCATTTTTAACTATAGTCTTGAGCCAAAGCCATGGGAAGGGAAGGAAAATCCTTCCATTTAGAGGGTTTGATTCATCCCAGTAGGCAAGAGCATCATGTAGCTTTTTCTTTATATGAAGGCCTGAATAATTTATCTTCTCGATTTTTTATAACTTCAGTGGCTAAAACAGACATTCCTTCAATGTTAGCATAAATTAGAGCTAGACAGCACATAGGTGCAGGACGCTTAAACATGTGCACAATTTCAAACATAAATAATCCCTCTGACTTTACTGAAGTACCAGAAAACATTCAGTTAATATTCCTCCATAACTTTTCAAGAGTATTTGAGAAGCAGCGCTTTGATCTTTATTAGTTGCCAAGTGAACTACGAGGCCAAGTAACTTCATCACCAGGCTGCTAGAGACAGGTTTAGAACAGACCTGCAAGACCCTATGTCTTTCTGGACTTTATCTGGATATTTGCAAGCTGAAGCTGACCTGAAGTATTTCCCATAAATGTATATTATTGCAAGGGCTTGGGAACACGAACCATCCTTACGTTCTGTGCTTGCACAGAGGGCTGGTGAGCTGAGGCCACACAACATCTCTATTAACAGGTAACAGCTGCTTCAGCTGAGGTGCAGCACCCTCAATGGACACACTGCTTGTGGTCTGCTGTCTGTCTGTGGTATGGCTGAGGGGCCAGGAAGTCATTAAAATGTAGAATCATGAATCAAGGCATGCGTTCAAGGGATGTTTGCACAAACATTTGTATTGAGCAAAAATCCATGCAACTAGAATCATTTCAGCAGTTATAGGACCCCCGTAAAGGCCTGGTGCAACACATGCTTCTTATAATCATGCGTGCAAAGAGATACAAGACTTATCCTAAGTGACATGTGACATGTAAAGGCCTTCTCTCCACCAGAAGTTAGTGTCAGGAGTTTTTCTCCCTTTGAGTAAGAATGTCAGCAATTTCAGCTTGATATAGAGCTGGCTCAGTTGATGGTCTAACATATAAATCATGGGTAATAGATAAGATAAACACATACCAGTGTAGTCCTCGTAGCATTCACAAGTGTAGCCCCCTTCTCGGCTCCGACACAGCCCGTTGTTACCGCACGGGTTGGAGTAGCACAGGTCGATCTCTGTTTCGCAGTAGTCACCCGTGAACCCTGGGGGACACCGGCACCTCAGCCCGTTGATGGGGTGGATGGGGCGGAACAAGACAGTGTTTGAACTGATAAACGGAGCGGAGCTGTCGAACTTCAGCACGGACACGCACTTCATGTAGTTCTCACAGGGCTCCCGCAAGCAGATGTTGTCGTCAAAGGGCAGCACCCTCTGTGTGGAGATCATGGTCAGCAGGGTCCTGTTGAGGTAGATCTGCTCCTGGAGGTCCTCAGAGGGGAAGAACTTGTTTCGAATGCCACCCGGGAGCAATGCTGAGAATGTTACGTTGAGGATATTGGAGCTGACGTCTGTGTCATTTTGGATGTTGAAAACGAAAATGCTGTCCTTGGCAGTGGACAGCACTGTTGCCACCCCTTCCACAAACAGAGAAAGGAGGGGAGAAAGAAACTTCTCCTGGGACATGTTTTCCAGCCGCACCGTGATGCTGTTGGTGAGCATGTCGTCCGTGATGATGGTGACGCGCAGAGTGCAGATTGCCGTGACGCTGTGGACACCATCTGAAGGGAAGAGAGAGAGAACAGTGACTTGAGAGAACAGGTTTCAGCCCATGGACATGGAGGCTCAGCACTCTCCTGTAAGAGAGACCTGCATGGCCTTTTACTGCACCGGGATGTGAGAAGGAAATGTATCTATCTTCTGCAACGTAAATCAATGCCGTATTTTATGTGTCAGGAAAACAAAACAGAAAAGGATTGCAACTCGAAAGACTAGAAGGAGTTAGGAAAGCCCCATGTACCTGAAGAACATCCCAGGCAAGCATCTGGAAATGGCAAGCAAGCAAAGGACCGTCTGACGGCTGTGACACGGCTCACGGGAAAGGGAGCTCTTTTGATAGGAACTACATATATCTAAATACAAGTCACTGCTAGTCAACAACTGGTGCTGGGAAGCTGTCACTTTTCACAGCACAACACCAAAATTATCTTCTCCAAGAGTGGTCTCAGGCTTAAGGAGGCAAAAATATGCAGAGGCAGAGAATTGTTACTAGAGCTTTAGATAAAAGTCATCTAAGGAAACAATTCTTCATATTTGAACATTTGAATTTCTTCATTCTTCACCTTTGAACTTCTTCAAAAATCTTTATGAAATTAGAGAAAGTTACCCAAGTTGAATAAGCCCATAATGTCCACAAGCATTTAGAAACAGTTCCATTTATTCTTCCTTTAAAGTGTTGTTGATATTGGTTTGGATGTTTTGCAATGGAAAACTGAAATATATACATAGTACTAATACCCGATACTGACTGAGAGATGCCACTGTAAAATCTTGGTACACTCTTAGGATTACAATGAACATACAAACTATAGAGTGTTCTTTCATTATGAGACATAATTATTAAACACAGGTAGTGCCGTAATTAACACAAATTTGACATGAGCATGGAATTAGAAATTGCATCATCACTGGAATCAAAACACTTAGTTCAGTTCTGTCTCCTTGCTACCACTAAGGACTTATTTTATTGCTGATCCACCATATTTCATTAAAAAATACAGATCACATTACACAAAGTATGGTTAGTAGCATCTAGAAATCCCAACAGAGATTAAAACTGCATTCTGATAGGGAGTATACAGCTAATAAGAAAAATTCCTTCTCAAAAACCTTATGGTGTAAGCAAAGGACAAGAAGTAGTGGTTCAGGCAGAGAAATGAACTGATTTAAATGGCAAATATCTGGCCCACAGAGGTGGGCCAGGATTCAGTTCTTCCAGGTCTCTGCTCAGTGCCATATTATTAGCCCAAAGTACCCCTGAAATAATATAACTTTCACAAATGACTGGCTATTGCATTTATTTTTACTAACTTTACATGTGATCTGCTATTATATTTATTTTAAGATAGGTATGGAAAATTATTCTGTGTCACCTTAACATAAAATCACAGCAGTAACTGCATTTAAATCAATCTAAAACCCACATAAGATCAAAATTCTAATAGCACTGATTTCTAAAGGTCATTTTCCTAGGGGTTATTACCAAAATTGTGAGTAAGTTTATGACCCGTTTTGAGCTGTTACCAAAAGATCTTTCAAGAACAGAAAAATCATAGTGGCTTATTTTCTATTCACTATCATTGGTGCACCTAAAGTGCTGTTTATTTTAAAAACAAATGCATTGCTAAAAGATTTTCCTTCCAGTAGTACACTAGCAATAGAGGAATTCAGAATAGCACAATAAACCAAATGGCTTTCGACTCCTGGTCAGGGTGTCTGTAAAAGCTTAGCTGTTGACTGTTTTCCTTTCACGCTGAAGCAGCTTTTCAGCAAATAGGAAAATCTTCCCTCTTGTGTGCCGCTTTACTGCTGCCTTGTTAAAAGTAAATAGCAAAAGAAGTCACTGTTTGGGGTGATCTTTTTGATGTATCCATTGGACCAGCTCACTCGCCAGCTTTCACTTTCTCTCAAGTTTGCGCAGATCCTTTTCTTCAAACCTATTCTAGAAATACGTCCATGTAGACGCAAAGATGCTGAATGCTTTAAAAATTATCAGAAACGAAGTCCTCATTGTAAGCCTGGATTTCTGGACAATGAATAATACAGGACGCGTCTTATTTTCTTAACTGACAGACTCAGACTAGTTTACCCACTTCTGCCAACTGCAGGGCTCATTCCACTGAAAGAACAGAAGCAAAACAAACTACTTACTTTTTTTTTTTTTTTTTTTTTTTCCTCCCCAAAAAGCATTCAGCATTTGCTTGGCTGTTCCAGAGGATGCCTGAACTATTCTGCTATTTGTTGCACAATACGCTACACAACTCCTCTCATATCAGCAAGGAACGAGAATACTGGACAATGGGCCCTTTTCTTAAGAAAACACTATGATCTATAGTCCCTGGTATGTATAGTAAGGGGACAAAATACTATCCACTGTCTGACAACACACTAGAGTCTACAAACTGTCATAATCAATATCAACTGTCACAATATACAAGAGCTTCCCAGCATTCACAACAGCTATTCTGACACAGTTAATAAATCACTGGAAAAAGCCCAGCGTCAGATACCACATAGACTTGTTGTTCTGAAGACAGCACAAAAGAAAATCAGGCACAGGCTGTGCAATCTCCAAAATTAAGTCATGTTTTAAGAGCAAATTCATCTTGGTGCAGCCCGGTTGCAAAGCATTAAAATAAAGTGGGAATAAAAAGGCGCTGAGCGTGTCTCCTGTGTGAGGGTGTTCTGACAAAAAGCGATTGGCACAACTTTCCAGTTTGCTGGACAACTGTCTATTTTGTATCACCAGTGAGTTTGAAAGCAAAATTACTGGGTTTGTTAATTTTATTAATTCAGAAATCCATAAAATGCTAAAAAAGACCCGTATGCTTTTATGTGACCAGATTAGTATCAATTCTGCTTTCAACAGACAAAATTTGCTTTGAAGACCTCAAACAAGTACAATAAAGACTGAGGAAATTTGTCCTTGCCTTTAGTGTGAGTTGTATGAAGCCCTAAATACAATAATATATGTGTTTTGAGATTCAAAAGCTGGAGCTCCATTCAAAAGATGGAGCTGAAATGCTCCATGAAAGTTTCAAATGTTTACTGCCAGAAATGCAAGAAAAATAATATCAGAAAGTAGCATTTTAGGGAGTAGTAACACTACATAGTTTCACTGTCTGACATGCTGACTATACACAGCTATTCAATATAAATGCACAACCAATCTGTTATTCTGCTAAAAAGATTCTAACATAATCTGTTTTTACAGAGATCTTAAAGATACAGCTACAAAAAAAAATCTATATCAGATGCAAGAGGGATTCAGTCAGAGTTGTGAAACAAGTTTCAAATAATATTACGCAGGAGAAACTCACGATACACTCTTCTCTTCAGAGTAGACCTACGCTTACACAAATGCATGCATGGACAGATGGCCTGTTGTCACCAGGGCCATCACCTGGTTGGCTTCCACAAACAGGTTGGACGCAAGGGTCTTCCTGAGAGAGCTCTAAAAACACAAGCCACGTTGGCAGATGGGATGTGTAGGCACCCTACTGAGAGTGGCCTGAGCAGGCAGCATGGATCCTAGCAGCCTAAGTCACAGGCATCCCCATGCCCTGAGAAAATGCAAATGCGGAATTGTTCAAGAAGCACGACAGCATTTGACCCATCTTCTTGTAGGGTTGACTCCTAAAATCCCCGTGACAATGGCTTCCGTCACTCTCCCCTACAACTGCTCTTCTGTAAAGCGGGGATAATGGCCCCTACAGGTAAACTGTAAGGTGGAAGCGTGCCGATGTTGAAATGTGAGATACTGGCGTAATGAAGACAATGTAACTATCCTAAACAGCTCATAAAATACTATTTCAAAAAATGTTGAAGCCAGGTTTACCAAAAACAAGGAGGAAAGATGGGGAAAAAAAATCATCTCTAGTATCTTACACTTCTGTGACTGGACAAATATCAGCATTCTGGACAGCTGGGCGGCCATACAAGAAAAGTGGCGTTTGTCACAAATGCAATCCATGCCCACCAAATTTGTATCCTGGCAATATTTTTCTTCATATGATTTCTAAAAAATAAATACCCAGAAGGTAGAAATCTAAGCAGCGGGTGGTAATTCGTGCCATTGTCATTGATGAACAGGCTCCCTAAAGACAGAACGACTAATCTTAATCCTCCATCAAACTAATGAAAATATTTAATAGCAACCGCACACTCTGATGCATTACAAAGAAAAGAGAAGCCAGTAAGGTTGACAAAAGCTCAAACTTCTCTAAAACACACTAACAGATGAAAATTTATTAAATATGCATTGTTTTATGATTACTTTTACTTTACGACAAATCCAATCAAATCTGAGACTTTAATCTCCACTTTCTACCTTCTGGCAGTCTGTAAACCAAAGAATTTTATTATCTAGAAATGTAAACATAGCAATGTTTAACTGAAATGTGTATTTGGCAAAGGCAGTACCTGGCCAGAAAGAATCTTTTTGTTTGTTTTTTAAGTTGGCAGAAATAAAATAATTAACACTTTTTTGGCTTAATATATACAAAGTTATTAGAGCTAATTATCAAAGATAAATGTTTCATATAAATGCTGCACCATCAGAAGTTTCTTTCACAAATACCCTAGCCTACATTTATCTTAATTCTGCTTTATAATGCAGCTGGAAATAACAGATGTTAGAGTTTAAAAAAGAGCCACGCAAACTTCTTGGCTAGCATTATACAAAGTAAGGACACTCTACAGGTTCAAATAACCTCCTGGTTTTCCTAGCTCCTAAGAAGGAAGCGTATCCATGGGTAGCAGATATCATCTGGTAACATGCCTTCAGATGATCAAACCTCCACCCCTCACTGCATGCAACCATGTCTTTCCCTACTATGGGAGTTAAGATACATGAGGAACAAGGCTACGCTGAGCAGAGCAGCAATTCCTTCCCTACAAATCTGGACCAGAGAAGAAACAGACAGGTTGAAGTGGTTGCCAAAGGGCAAAGAAATAGTGGCAAAAGACCTCAAGGTTTTCAGCTGTCTGCTGAACACTGTCTGCTAGCCCAGTACTAAGCCTTTTATGATGATGAGGAGGAGAATACTTCCAGCATCTACCTCTTAGGAAGCAGTAGCATGTAAGTAGCAGCAGCTCCTGCAGTGAGGACAACAGGCAACATCTAGCTGGATCAGCAGTGCTGGAACCCAAAATATGGTTCTTGCTGAGTAGACATCAGTAAAAACCAGTAGACATCCATAAAAGTGATATAAGTAGTCCGGCATTAAATTTTGGTTTGCCTCACAAAAACTGAACATTTTGCAATGCAATCCCTTCCTTGCATTTCAACTACCATTGAAACAGTTTTTAAATGCATAAAATATCAGCATATTAATGTCATCCCTTCCAAACTGCTGTTGTAGGCATTACAAAGCTGTTCTATGATCAGAAATGAGAAGACTATGAACATCCACGAGTCAAACTCTTCAAAATACCGTTCACTTTATGGAAGTTTGAGAACCTACAGCACAGAGAAAATAGCTTAAAAGAAAGTAAACTACACAGAAAATGGAGGGTGGAAACCTAAGTAAGACCACTTTAGCAAAATAGCAGAAAATATATGTTTAGCAGAAAGGAAAATAGGCATAACTGAATTTACAGAGAGATCCCACCTCGGGGTCTAGACACGTAAGTTCAATAAGGCTGCCTGCAAACAGGAAGCTGCTTCCCAGTCTGCAAACAGTCACACTGGAGAAGCGGTTCAGGACAGAAAGTGTGTATGAAACTTCAGTTTGGACGCTTCTTCAGGGCACCTTCACAGAGCATCTGTGGGCTAGGGTTTGCACTAGTTCTCAGACAGGTCTGAAAGAAGAGCCAGTGGCCAAAACTTCCACCGTGCAGCCCAAAGGTATGCAGCTGCCCACGAAAAGTCCCTGTTTTGTGATGGGAACAGGTGAAAGTACAAATTTGTCTTTTGCTAGAGAAAAGTGACATTGAATAACGCAGTAAAAGAAAAGGGGACAAAGCAATGCCTTTAAGAAATACACTCGGTCATCTCCTTTTGGAAGAACGTAAACGCATTTTGTATAACATCCTACCATTTCTCAGAGTGACACTGACGGATGCTGTCAAAGCCTCCCAGCTCTGGGATCAGAAACACTGCTGAAGGGCAATTCCATCCTTACAGAAAGTTGGATGAAATGACAAGGGACTGGTTCCCTTCAGCCACATGAAACTAATGCTGATGTTTTGTCCCTTCCTTTGTTTCAAACTACCAGTCTCCGCTTTGCACATTTAGAAGGAGCACTGACTGCCAACACCGTTTGTGGGCTTTGGAAAGGATATATGGTAATAATTATCTATTATTCACACAGTGCCAAATGTTTACATTAGAAACACTGCTCTGAAGAACATACAAGCCAAGGTCTGCTCCAAGGGCCACTGAGTCAGCGGGAGGATTCCCACCAACTTCAGCGGGCTCTGAACTTGGCCTGGGCTGGGCATAGAGCAGAAAACTGCTCTGGTGAGAGCAGAAAACAAAAGAGGAGATATGAGCAGGGCAAATATGAAGACAGCTAGAGCCTACAGTTGCTTGGGAGGCAATGTGCACTGCACAGCGTTACTTGCTAAAGCTGCTCTGAAGTTGTAAAGGTTTTCTAAAATCAGAGGTTTGCTAAAATCAAGTGTCTGAATCCATATTCAGACATTTCTAATTTTCCAAGAAGAACGAGCAACTGCAGTCCCTCTTCTGCGGAGGCTCATTTTTGAAAACACTGGCCAATGCTGCCTGGCTTCCTTTGCAGAAAAGGGGGTTGAGGATGGAAACAGAAAAGAAGAAGAGCAAGACAGACATGTGACATGGTGCGGGGGAATATTAGCTCACAGCAACATAAAAGAGAAGGCAAGGCACTGCCAGGACCCCAAACAGTGGTGCATTCGGGCAAGCGAGCTGTGCTGTGCTGCACAGGGAAGCGCACCGGCCACAGATGTTCCACGGCAGAAATGAGCAAAGTGGCTGGCGGTCAGGAAAGGAAGCTTGAACTGAAGTCTGGAGGCAGCATATTATCTAGGAACATGCTACACAGTTTATCACAGGTACCACATCATGGACTTTAGCAAGAGCTGGCAACCCTAAATAAGCAATTGCAGTCCTGGGCAGGTTTTCAAAGACCTCTCCAAGCTCCTTTAATGGGGGCTATATTGGATTTGTATGGTTCAAGAGGACTAAAGGATCTAGACTACTATGTTACACAGCAAACCACATTTGTTTTCCCATATATTGCTATTACAACATACATTAGTGTTTCACCAAAACAGTGGAAGCAGAAACTGTATGCAAGCAGCTTATTTCTGCTGATATGCCACAACAAAAAGTTTAACAGCAACAATTGTACATATTTTCCAGACAAAGCTGAGTGCATTTTAACTGACATGGGAGTCAATTTAAAGAAACTGCAAGATTTGCCCAGAAAACCCAAGTTCATTCAGAGATTTTGTTAAAATACGAGAGAGCCTGCATTCAGCAAAAGCCTTCCCAGACAACCATGGACAGTATTCAAAGCTGCTTTTTAATACCAGTAATGATTATGGTAGATACGTTCAAATATCGGTCAATATATTTAACGTTCCAACAATTTGTAAAGAAAAGTACGTGGATAAAATCCCAGGTCTGCTTCTGTCTAACAAAGCCACTTGACCGTCAAGCCATAATAGAAGCAGTTAAGTATTCCGGTAAGTGGGATAATCACTTGTTCCTGGAGTCTGAATAGCAGGCCGAGGCAATGTTTTGTCGTTTTAATGAAGACCCCTAGCCCCTGAGAATCTGAGCTGATGAGATGTGACAGGCTGATATCTCCAAAGAGGAGAATAAACTCTTTATGGGAGCTTTCTGGACTGCAGTAACAATAACGTGTTACTAACCCAAACAGTTACCAAATTTGCAGCCATGTTATCGTAAGGCCTTTCACAGCCCATCATTGTTTTAGGAAAAAAAAAAAGTTCTTTTTTGTTCTTTAGCTGCTTGTATCTCCTTTGTTTTCTTAAACACACTGGAAGACGTTCCCACCACAGATTGAAACGTGTAAAAAGGATGGAAGGGTGCAGACAGAGGGTCCTAAAAATGCATGTTCTGACTTGGCAAAAAAGATTCAGTCATATAGAAGCTGATGACAGCTCTTTGGAAACCTTAATGTTGTTTACATGTCATGCATGGATGGGAAGTTTGTCTCAGAGGTAAAGCTGTAGCAGACAATGCACATTTCGGGCAGAGTCCAATGGCTCACACACATTCTCAGGGATGCTCACGCAGCAGCAGAGGCCACCTCAGGGTGCTGGGCAGGGCACCCCATGCAGAGGTCTGAACCCTGGGATTTCTATATAGTGCTGACTGAGGCAGGAATGCGGAGACTGTCCGAGGGAAAATGTGTCTTTGGGGAAGAGAAAATATCTGGAATGAACTGGTCCAAGGCTGAAGGTTGGGTGAAGGTTGCCTGATGAAGACAGTCTGGTACATGTCAGGACAGTTAGTGCATATACAGGACTACAGTCTGGGTCAATTCTCCCTAAGCCGGGTTTAACCAAACTGCCTCCACCAGCAGTCCTGGTGCAACTGAAGTAGCTCAGAGTATCAGAGGGGTCTGTATGGGCACATCCAGGACCCAGGGTTTTTATTGGGATTGGTCCAGCTTGTGCCAGTGACTGCCCTGCTACAGCAGCCACTGTAACCAGATCCACACTTGCGAATGATGCAGGAGTAGATGCAAGCAAAGGACCAGACAAGTCTGTCCAGAGACAGAAAGTAGCTCATTTCTTTTATGTAAGCTGTGGCAGAACTTCTACACAAGGCCAATTCTAATGTGCACAGCCTGCAGACACTCTTAAGAACATTTAAAGTCAAGCTTTCATATACTTATTCTTGCCAATGAGTCATCTCTTCACCCTGTCAAAGATGGGTATCTGTGAAGCCTGGTGGAAGGCAGGCAGTGAGACCTGAGACCTGGCACTCGTGGGAATTTTCACTCTGAGGTCCCCTCAGCAGCAGCAATAGCAGCACGAGCTAAATCGGAAAGCTTAAAAAAGAAAACTGTGGGAGGAGACACTGTGCATAATGCAACTGTGAATTCCTAAAGTGTGTAAGAGAAAAAAAGAATTTTTTGACACACCAATCTTTAATGTAGCCTCTGCTGTTCAGGACTATTTACTTTGCACTCCATACTGAAGAAAACATTTCAATTTGCAGCTAGTGCAATCACATAGGGGATTAAGAACAAATTGATGCCAACTGGATTGCTCAATATTGTACAAGATTGTGATTAGCTTTTATGAAACCAGCACCTGCAAGCTGAGAATTCTGAAATGCTAATTGGGTTGGTAACACTAGTCTTGGGGAATATTTCCAGAGGGTGGGAAGTGAGACAAGCTGGATCTGCTGACAAGAACCAGCACTGTTGAGTTCTGACTGCAGCAAGGCTGAAAATACGCCTAACTTTCCAAATACTCTCTTGCAGCCTCTCCTGCTTGCTCTTCAGATACTTGGCATGTATGGGCTAAAAGTACGCAGGGGAAGAGATCCAGTTAGCGGAAGCTAGTGAGGGTGCAGCAGCAAGAAAGCAACAGATATCTGTACTGAGGAGAGAGCAAGACATCAGAAGTAGAAAGGATAAGGGTTATTTAAAGAGGGAAACATAAGATACCAGTGTGAGCTTTCCCTCTGCCTGGTTCATGGCTGGACAGGCTATTCTGGGGGATGCGAGGAGACAAGCACATCCCCTGGCCCCACAACAGCCCACCCTACTGCTGCTCTGAGACTGCCCTGCAACCTACTACGGGCAAGCTTTTCAACTGCAGCTGAAGAAACCTTTCCATTTCATGCTAATGTCCATGGAGACGCCCCATTTTATGGCACTAATCAGACCTGTTGAGATTAAAAATCCCACTTCAGATCACTACATCAGATACACTCAAGGACCAACCTGCTGCAGGCACAGACACCTCCCAGCAAGCTTGATCTTCTTTCATATATAATCAAAGCTATTGCCTAATGGCTGTGATACTTTTTAAGCCTCTCTGAACTTTAAAGGGAGTGGCTTTTAATATCATTTACACTTTCATTTTAATCTTATGCATAGTTAAATGTCCGTAGCTAAAAGACAAAATTGTGTTTCCCAGCAGGCTTACATTTCAGTATTTTATACCTCAGGGTACAGGAGGCCAGGCTGGCTGGCACCCACTGCAAGGACCTGACCCAGTTTCCTAGCCCCCTTGCATGTCATGCAGCTGGGGCACAAGGGGAGAGGGAAATGCTGGGTAGTGTCACGGCAAAGGAGACAGTGGTGCTAGCAGCACCCAAGTGCTGGAAGCACTGTCCTTCTTGCTCGCAGCCCAGCCTTGCTCCGGCTCCGAGAGCTCACATGTTACACGCACCTGGCCAGGCAGTCGCACACCATGGCCAGTGGCTGCCCCCTGGCTGGTGGACTGTGGCCCAGGTATGCCTGGAGCATCCTGCAGGCATTTCTGAGCTCCAGCACGAGCTGAGATGGCTGGTCCTGCTCTGCACCTGGAGTGCGCAGAGGTGCCTGCCCACGTGGCCAATGCTCACAGGGAGGGAGCTTCTGCGGTTGAGAACAGGGGTGGAGGGGGCACCAAACGGCAGAGCAGGGCCAGGGCCTGGCCAGGGTGCCAGGCATCCAGGACCTGGAGGTTGAATGCCTCTTGGACATTAAGAGATCAGAACAGGCTTGGGAAGTGAAGAGAGGAGGCATATGGAGGCAAGGAGAGTTGGGAAGACAAAAGCATGGGGTCAGGGTCCTGTCTGATGAGGCAGAGACACAGGGCAGGAGGGCTGGAGAAGGCATAGCTCCTGTCTGCAGTTCGGCATGCAGAAGTCATCTGTCCACCATGCTCGCTTTGCTGTTCTGCCCTAATTAATCCTTCACAGCACCTGAAACAGTTTCCTTGAAGAAACAAGGAAGCATCAGAGCAACTGTACACTGCAGTCATGGGATGCTCAAGTGTTTGTCTACATTCAGGGCATGGTCTTCAAGTAATTACCTATTTTGTATAGAGTAAGATGACACCAGCATGTTTACCCTAAGACATGTTTTTATGGCACTAGCTCCACTTCAAAGGAGAGCGCTCACACTCAGAGTGCCTGGATGCATTGCCAGGGAGCAATCGGACGGCATCCCCACAAAAGACTTTATTCTCTTCTCAGCTGAACAGTCCCTGTAAACATTTTTACTCATATGGTCTGACTACAATAAGAATTTCCCCAGACAAGCCAGAGCTTACCTCAAAACTCTCTCTTTTCAGTTTCAAAGCAGGAATGGATTAAAATTATTTTGCAGATGGAAAGAAGGATGGGAAGAGCTGGGTTTTTCTGGCCAGGGAGTTTCAAAAGCAGTAGCAGCAAATAAGCAAGTAGCTTCTCTGCCTTATAGTGTTTGCACACAAACCGCATATTAGTAACCTCAAAGGGATCCTTTCAAAACGACGCTGGCAAAACAAAGCCCATCACATTTATTTTTCTCAATGTCTCTGCCATCTTCCATTCGCCTTGAGACACGCTCTAGTCTTTACTCCTGCGGGCTCTGTTCCAATTCTCATCACAACGAAATCGCGGGGCTGCTTCTGCCTGGGCTGAGTCTGGATTTGCTACCCCGACTCAAAAACAAAGGAGGGAACAACAGTAACAGACAACGGTCCTTTTTGATGTCATTTCTGCTTACAACGAAGCTTTCAAAAACATTTATAGATCACTTGAAAGAGTTATTGACATACTGGGCCATACATAAACCTGCCCAGTCTCCCAGAGACACAAAAATACAGAAAAAATGATCAGGTTTCCGTCAGAGCTGAACAGGCTCCTCACTGTGCTAACAGTGCTGAAGAGCAGCTTGGGAAATTAAGAGTATTCTTAGACGTAGGTGATTTTTTTTCAGTTTTCTGCAATTCCAGTCATCTTAAGACCATTTCAAACTGTTTTGGGGGAAAAATAGACAGCTAGCCATCAAGGGAAGAACAAGGAGAGATTTTTTTTTTCAGCACTATCAGTTGTGTGTCAACTTCCACATATGTCTGACACAGGAAATGTGGGTTCAGTTACTCCTTTTCCCTCATTGGATTTGAAAGTGCTTCTCCCAAAGGGGGACCCCCAAAAAGCAGAGTAATCCTCCCTTCCCTTCCCCCGTGCTGCTTCAGTTCATATCAAATTCCAAAATACCAATGGCAGCAAAGGCTGGAACACAACATCCTACCTGTAACACGCACGCCCTAAGGGAAAGGTGTGAGAGCCTTTATCACTCTCTCACTCTAGCTCTACTAATGTTTTTAATAAGTAGATCAAAATGAGGAGGAGTGATGGGGAGCCTTCCCCCTAGCAGGTGAGTGGGTGAGCGGTGTATTCAAGGTTCACCCCTTAGGCTCAGAAAGAAACATAACCAGCTCCTGCAGTCTGAAGAACTTAAGACTTTCAGTTACCTTGACTCCATTAGAAATGCTCAGAATGAAAATATTTTCTTCAATAAAACAACCTGTTATCCCCATTTTCGGTTTCAAAAGGAGTACATCTGCTTTCTTTCTTCTAACCAGATTTTCAATTGAATAGGTATGCTGATCTTTTTTCTTAATTGGGGCCTTAAATGCAATAAGAAATATTTGCTTGCATCGTATGATCAAAAATAAAAGAAGAAAAATTAAAATAATAAGTAAAAACACCTTTAGAAAATTTCTGTGGCTTTGGGAAAGACCCATCAGGCACAGACAATATTTATAGAAAAGAATTGTACATGTTTTGTCCTGATGCTCTGTTTATAGGCAACCTGCACATTTATTTATTTTTTTAAAAGCATGACAGAAATAAAAAAATAAAGACAAACTTTGAATGGTTAACAACCTATATGTCACTAGCCAGTGGCAATGAGATCATCATGTTATTGGCTGTCTGGTCAACTGAAAAGATTATTCTTGGACCCTTGCCATTAAAACTAGTACGCTGAACACTAATCAAAAGGGACAAAGCACTTGTTTCCTGTTTCTATAGACTTGAACCTAGAGTGGGTATTTTTCTCCTGTGACTTGCTCTCCAAAACTTTCACAAAGAGAAAAGCAGACCCACAGAGGAGGTCGGAAGAATGCAAGAGCTTTATCTAATTTCTGTGCGCAGTCTTCGAGTGCTGATGCAAAGAAATGTTGTGTCAAGTTGTGACAGATTCAAATGTGTAACATCAATCGTTCTGAGCCATGGGTGCAATGCAGAAACTACACTCTTCTCCAGAAATAATACTGTAATCTCAACTGCCTATCTAATTATTTCTATTCAATTGGGTTTTAGAAATGGATTCATAACTATATGATTCATTTTTTTGAAATCTAGATAAAACTTCCTGCCAGACATTTTATAAGGCACAGATTTGGAGTTAAATAAATAGTTCTTATTCTAAAATTAATATAAGACTATCCATCAGTTTCTAAAAGTAAAAGATAAACATTAAAAGAATTTACTGCACTGGGTAACACAGAAAGACACTGATGGGCTCAGTAAACACCTGACCTCAGCAGCATATGATCAGAGCACCCTAGCCTGTTTTGGGCTAGATGCTGCGTGACATTCTCGGGCTTTTGGCTGAAGAGCAGAATGGCTTTGTCTTCTCTTCTAGGTGATGTTTCTTTCCTTCCTACCTTGCCAAAGCTGTGGACGATCCAGATGGCTGGTGAGCCGTGAGCTGAGGATACCCAGCGGGCAAGGGGAGAGGCTGGTTGCTCACGAGGTTGCGAGGTTCACTACGGGCAAGTGCAAACTCAGGGTGGGCATGAGCCCGGCACAAAGCTGCACCGGCATGGTGACAACTTACTCATCATTTCCAGACAACCCCTGGAAACCAGACTGCTGTGTCCTGACATCCAGCAGCACAGCTCTCTTTTCTGACCCAGGAAAAATTTCACCATGGAGGAAGGGGCCACATCCAGACACACAGTAGCCTTAACGGTGCCATGGAAGAAGCACTTSTTGCTTCCCACGGAATAAATCACTGGGGAAAGCTGTAATGCACACTGAGCTTTCTCGAGGYTTTTTTTTCTTTTCTACAGAATCTAATGTTCATACATCTTTCCTTAGTTAYAATTGCACTAAATTGCTATTAATAACACCTACTCAGGCATTTTTCTTTACTCTTTTAGTTGTACTTTATGGAAAAATACAGAATTCAGAGCTCAGACAAAATATTGTCAAAATGAAACAGAAAGTCACCAAAACAATGCTGAACCTTAAAATGTAAATCRTTCAGGAAAACAGGAAAACTCTCATTTTAGTTGCCCTTAGCCATATGGTCCCATCAACAATAACAGGATCTCCCTGCTGGGGCAGCCTGGATCGGAGGAGGTTYCTGGGGCTGCCCAGGTACGTGGCCACCACGGGCACCGCGCTGGGCAGCGTMAGCGCGGGCGGCACCGAAATCCCCGCAAACACGTGCTGGGGAAAACGCTGCCACCGGCCTCGCTGCAATGCTGCGTCACCGGGACCAGCGCAGCAAGAGAACGTACCCAAATTCAGTGAGACTTAGATCATTTCTTCTCAAGGCAAGAGGAAGACAGATTCACCTCGCTCCGTATGTATATTGACATAGACATATATACATACATACTTACATGTATATATATTTATGTACACACACCCCAAAATACTTCATGGGCAAGGATGGTCACCTAGAGTCCAGGATGTTTCTCCGTTACAGCTGACTCCTGTGACCGCTACCGAGAGGCCAAAGAGATGCTTCCCGCAGTGGCCCCACAACAGRGGGGGCCGACCTGAGAGAAGCCATCTTTTTCTCTTTCCTTATTTTTCTCTTTTCTTCTCTTTTTCCTGCCCTCCCATCCAAAACAAACTGATACATTTGTAATTACAGTGAGGTAGGAGGAGGACCAGGACACAAGGTGCAGGTCAGTCTGCACCAGTGACATACGCTGAGCAGCGACGGGGAAGCAAACTTTTGTGCATTAAAACTGATATGAATGAAGCCTGAAGGCTTGGGATGTATTTAGCTGAATGCTAGCTTTGACAACCTCTACCTTACTTTTATTTCACTGCAGTAAAACTTACAAAATATAAAAGGGATTCCTCAACTGCAAAATGCATCTTCTGCTTCAATTTCATTWAAAAAAACAAAAGAAACCTTTCTAATTAAGATTGATCTTTACATAATTAWTTTTTTTTAATTTCATTGCAGTAAAACTTCAAAACATTTCCAAGTTCAAAATAAATTATTCTAGTCCAGAAAAAAATAAGCAATTTGTCTTTGCCTCTTTTTCAGGGATGTGCGTGGGGAAGAAGACATTTCACAGTTTCCTCTTTTGGAATGAGACTCCATGTGCACTCTCCAGGACTGCTRCTCGCTTTGTGTTTAATGGCCAAATCCTTTTGCATTTGCCTTTGAAACTGATTCTTGTGAACAGGAAGCTTTGCTGTGACACCAGGCTCTCATGCTGGGCAAGTACCCTTTAAAAATCTCAAGCTCTGTAAAATGACCTCCCTAAACTCTGTTTTTCAGTTGGCTGAAATAATCTCCTGCACTGTTATTTCTACAACCGTAACGTTGGGCTTCCGAAATGCTGTAACAGATGGTTAAAGTTAATTCAGTAACCAAGAAGAGGAAACATTTTAATATTGCCTTTCTAACATAGAGAAACATGTTAACATGTTTTTGCTTCACATCCACACTGGTAACTAGCATGACTCAAACTCAGACATTACCACAGGCAAGCAGATAGGATACTGCAATTAGTTAGCATACAATATCATTTAACATCTGCTGCATCTTTGACTGAGTTGTCTGGGAAGTGCAGGGTACTTTGGAAACATGGAAATACAGGGGYTTATCAAGGCTGAGAGTGCATCTTGTATTTGTTGCGTAAATGCTTTAACTTTCCAATTAAGTAATGATGCTTGTACAATTAATTCAAGAGTACTGATCATACTTAGTATGTGCTGCAGTGATTTGAAATCACTTTACAAATGGTGGTATTTGAACAATTATACCATCCTAGAAAATACAGAAACAGTAATCCCAAGTTACCAGCAGAAACTCCCTAATAATAAATAATGTGACAACAATGAGGTTACACAAGCATGAAACACAGATCTGTTAAGACTTACCACTACAAAATAAACATGTTGCTTCCTTCTCTCCTTTCTCAATACAGAGTAATGCACTAAACAACACCCTASAGCAACCTTTATCCAAAGATGGAAGTATTGAAATGATAGGTTTATTGAATCTCCACCTCACAAAATAACTTGTCTGCTTTGTAACATCTTTTATTTACTAGAACTATTCTAGATTTACACACATGTAACAGAAGTGAGAAGCTGGCCAAATCACCTTAGAAAGACTGAACTGCTTGAGATATTAAGATCTGAGAACCCACCTCTTAATACGCCATTACTCTAATTTCTCAAAGCATTTGCACCAGTAATCAGAGGTGATCACTGAGCTCCATCCTGCACCTTTAATTAAAGTCTGTTTCTGAAAGCCCTGTTGTCTAGTTGCTAATCCCCCTCTACTCAGCTGCTGCATTTTCAAAGCAGAGCAACGAGACAGATGCATGTTTGGGGAGAAGAATCAGGGYGCTGTTTGGCATCCCAAACTGTGACAAAACATCTACTAATACTGAAGCCAACTAATTCAAATGCAAATTATCAACATTCAGTAAAGAAGTGGGTCAGAGAAGCACAAGCAGGGAAAAAACATGAATGCAGATGTGAAAATTAATCACTCAAGGATAACTACACATTATTTGTGTTCACTACTACTGATGTGGGTTTACGTCCTGTCCAGGCCTTGTCTGGAGCAGATGCTTCTGTTGGAGCAGATGCAAAGAAACCTGCACAGCTTGTAAAGATGTCAGGCTGACCTGGGGACTGTAGGAAGTTCTCCCCAGAAGAGCTCAAAAGAAACGGGAAAGAAAGGAGGACCGGCACACCAACAAAAGCAAGCTTAGTCCCCAAAGCAGTTGTGCGGTGGCTCGTACTATCCTCATAAGCCAGGGAACTGTGTCAGAGAGCTCAGGTTTCACTGCGGGCAAGGTGCATCAAGATCTCTGCTCCACCGTGCTGCACTCTGCTGCTTTTACTCTTGGTCCGTTTCCTCTTTCCCTCCACTCTTACAATGCTGGGCTCAGTCTCCCAATATCAATTTGCCCTTTGTTTCATGTTCTCTCACATATCTGCCTACTTCCGTCTCACTCCATGCGTCTTTCTTTAGAAACACCTATGGGAAGCTGTCTTCCTGTAAAGCAAGGTGAAAGCAAACTTTTTGTCTACTCCACTGACACTCTTTTCGTATATTAATGCAAATACGTGTCCCAGCTCTCCAGTAAACGTACATGTCTGCCTTGGCCTTCCACCACCCTTCATTCTCAGTGAATCTGATGAACATCTACCATGTCTTTTCTCAGCTCCAGGAGCTTAATTTCTATTCTGTGTTTGTCCATCCTGCTTCAGGTCTTCCCAGGCTGCTCTCATACAATAGTAAAGTAAGAGTAACAGATGACTAGCTGCAGAAGAGGGTTCATCATCCCAGTATGCATGCTTGTGGTGAAATTATTGCGTGGACTTAAGTATTGTTCAGGTGGACTAAGCTGTAGCTTTCACATGAACCATGGCATGGAAAAGGACGTGTATAAGAAAATCCTTCAAATTTATAATCAAGAAACAAACAAAAGACAAAGCCAGTAGATAGAAAGATGAAATAAGTGACCATGATGCAGCTTCATGGTGAGGAACCAGACCTGTGATACCAGGTCTGTAACAAAGAAAACACAATATTTTACTGCCTACTGGGAGCTCAGACATATCTAAGACAACAAACATATGGAAGGAAAATAATCTCAGCAATACCAGGGAATTTTCTCAGTTATTGCTCACAAGTGAAAACTAATGAGACGAGCAGAAGGGAAGTCAACACCATGTAGGATCATGTTAGAAATCTAAGACTATGAATGAAAAGGGGAAGCCCTCTCTGAAATTGCTCTGGTACCAACTAAAGGTCAGCTGAGACAAGGCAGAGTGGCCGAAGGATGTAGGAGCAGTGCAGAAAATGACTTGCATTGGCAGAGCTCACGGGTGCTTTCTGTGATGAAAGGTTAGTACTAAGATTAGATGGTCTTAAGCAAAGAGGGTGCTAACCTCCCTGTGTTCACAGTTGACAATTCAGAAGAGCTTGCAGATAAGTGGAAAAAACAAGAGAGGCAGCTCTCACTTGGCTCATAGGTCTCATCACTGGCCCCAATACAAAGTATAAAACAAAAGATGAATTAATTATTTTTCTTATTTCCTAARTATATTTCACACTTCTCAATTGTACGCTGCAATACACATTAAAAGAAGCTAAGTTGCACGTTGCATGCTGATAGCTGGTGTTCGCCTCTTTCGCTGACATCCCCGGAGTATGTAAATATGTCTTCCCTAACCACACATACCTCTCAGGTCTATGTAATTTGTTTTTTCAACAAACCTAGGGAAATGTGTGACTGTGTAAATCCACTCTTTTTGGCATGTTTTATGATTTTAAAAACCCTTAAACATTAAAAAACATAATTAAAACAGTTAAATAGAAGCACTCAGTGACAACTATATTGATGTACGCAAACACAATGTTGAGGGTATGGGAAACAAGTAAGCTATGGCAAAAACGTTGATAAATTATGCAATTTGTGACCTAGGCAACACCACTGAAACAGAGAACAATGATTCTGCGACCTGCCACGGAGAGAGAGAATAGAAAAAGAGGTGGAGGGGTGATGCAATGTTAGAAACACAGACACTGTTAACAGACAGTATAACACAGAAGAGCGAGGAAGTGAAATGTTATGAGAGAGAATAAGTGGGTTGAAAATCAAAGCAGCTGTAAGAGACAACTTAAGCCAGATATCAGGTATGATACCAGGTATCAGTTATCATAATACAATGTAAATCTGCTTACCTTTCTAAACTATGCACAGAGATAAGGAATTTTAACACACTAGCTAACACRCAGTAACAAAAATATCTTTATTTTCCTTTAGCAAAGTTACAGTTTTATGATATAGAAATGGTAGATTCTAATGACAAGAGAAGAAATTTTAGAATTATTTAGAAATGAAAAAAAGAATTAGCTGATGATGCAACAGCACATTAGGTTAGTACTAGTAAGTATGACCTACYAATGAATCCCACATTCAGCACGTTTAAAAATGACTTGCAAAATAGAACAGAAAAATCTTTTTCTAGTGATACTACTATCTGCATGATTCAAACACTCCACTGATTGCCCATTTCTTACATATATATAGACTATTTACTGATCTTAAAGACACATTATGAAAGCTGAAGACTGTAGAAGAGTTTTCATTTGAACGTAAAGCAGCAACTTTCAGTCCACGCGGGCCTGAGAGGCGGCCACGATACGCTGAGTTTGCAAGTGCCCTAAGCGGGCGCTGGGAGAGCAGCAAGCTTCCCCCTCCCCTACGGAGTATTCTCACGGCTGCTTTCAGGAACATGCGTGCCCGCGTTTAGCAATATTACAAAACTAATTTCAGGCACCAAATCATGGCTTAGGGATTTCAGAGGCAGGAAATAGCTGTTTTCACTGTTTGAGATTTTTATTGCAAAAAGGTACTAAGTTCTTCAGGTGAGTGAATAAATACAGAAATACCTAAATTTCTAGTTCATCTACTTGCATGTTGATAAAACTGAAAAAATAGAGAGATGATTTTTGAAAGAACAACAAACGTTTGCTGTATTACTGATTCCTCCCTTCTCATGAAGTCACTTCTGGAGTCACCTGACCCACCCTCAGATTCTAAGCTGCGTTTTACCTGGAAAGAGTCTTTTTTAAATTATGGCCAGTTGACAGTGCAAAGGCACGATCATTTGCCTTAAAACAAAACCCAAGCAGCCAAGCAAACACCACGAGGTCTCACTAAAACAAGGCTACAAAGCACACCCAGTGAAAGCTGCCGTTTGCGTGCAAACCTCCATCACTGCCTCCTCAACAGGCAGCGGCGCCGGCACGGCACCGGCGACCCTGGCGCGACGCTGCGCTGCGAAGCACGCGGGCGCCCCGCCGCCACGCTCGCGCCGCGCCGCGGCAGCTCTGAACGCATCCCGGCAGCCTCCACGAGCACAGGTCTTCTGCTTTGCAAGCTCGGTAGCCTTTTTCGCTTGACACTTTCCTGAAGAAAAAAACCCGACRAATGCCGGCCTACTAGGTAGGAATCGTTTAAGGGCGCTCATCCTTCTCGAAGAGCGGAAAGGTAAGGCGAAGGAGAGTCCCTYTGATGAGAGGCCAAGGACTGACACTAACAAGACGATCAGAGCCCTCAAACCCGTCCGGCGCGCCGAGCACTGCTATCTCCAGCCTCCATCTGACAAGGGAATAATCCGGTTAATATGAAACTTCAACACCAAGCCAAGTGCTGTGGCAAAAGACAAAGACTGAATGAGTTTAACTTTGACTCTGTCTGGCTTTTCTTGGAGCCCTGAACACCGGCTCATGAAGCAGAGCGGGGATTTCGCACTCAGCCTTTTTCTCACAGATAGACAGAGTTTTCATCTCAGCTCTGTTGCYCTTTTCTCCTACAAAACCTGTATAGAAGTCCTGGAAGAAAAAAGCAGCCTCTCAGACACAACCGTAGGACTTCTTATTAACCACCTTGCTGTCTCCTGGCTGGCTGTAGGGCGGAGCAGGGGGCTGGGGACTTGCCCCCGCAGTGCCCTCCCAGGGCATGCGGGAGAGTGCTGCCCTCCAAACCCGGCTGGCACAAAGTTAGCGGCACACGCAGCACAAACATGATGCCAAGGGCAGGATGCAACGCCTCTTGCTGACGAGCCCTCACATCGCCGCCGCTGGGGYAGCCCAAGCCCTTGCTAGAGGGCAGCGCCCACGGCCTGCAGAGCGCTTCGACCACCGTCTGTCCGGTGGCCGTCTTGGACACCTCAGTGTTATTTTCAGCAACACAAACAATCACTCAGGCAGAAATCGCAAATCTCGGCATTGTTTCTGTGTCCGTGTCCAAGTCTGCCTGGCCTGGCCACAGGAAGGTGGCAGATGTTGGGAAGCTAACGCGGCCGTGCTGATCCCCAGCCCCGGGCCCACCGYGGCGGTGCGCTGGGCTCTGCAGGAGCAGCGGGCCCTCTCACCTAACAAAAAAGCGTATGAGAAAGCCCTACCCATCTCTTAACAGCAGGGAGGAAGGGAGACCATTTCCGGAGCACAGACTCAGTCAGGAAACGTGTTAACATCAAAAGAATGAGGCTGAGCTCCCAAAGCTGATGTCAACCGTTCCTGACGTCTCCTGCCTTAGGTGAGCTGATTCATGGCTTTTATAGCTGTAAAGTACGAAAGATACTATTGTTCCTAGAAGATCTCCATTGGATGCAGCTTCCATCTTGTTTTGCTGTTTTCTTGACTCTTTTATCGAGGGGTCTGAGCCAAAACTTTGTATTCCAACACTTCAAGCTTTAGAGATGCGTAAAACCAAATCGTTTCTAGGTGAACTCTTTTCCCCCTCTCATGAAGCCAGCTAACCATAAATCTGAACACACAAGATAAAAATGAATTCAGCTCAGCCCTGGATCTTTCAACTATTTTCCTGGTCTGGTTTTCCCTGTCTCCCCCACCTTCATTTTTTCTCACCAGTCTGGTAGAGGTAATGAAGGGAGAATATGCATTTTACCTCTGGCAGGAGTTTTTTTAGTTCAGATCAGCTGCCTCTAACTGGAGTAGATGACATGTGGTCCAAGAACAGGATACAACCACAGTAGGTCAAAATAAAAGAAAAAAAAAGAAAAAAAATCACAGGCCACTTCAGGCTCACTGCGGGCTACACTGACCACTTGTTGCCTGCAACAACTACATCACTTTCATGTACTGTTTCTTTCTCGTAAAGAGCAACACCGTACGTGCACCTACAGCAGTTYGAGAGATTGATTCAAGGCCGAGGTGCGCAAACATCCATGGCGCTGGAGACAACTACCAGAGACCTCCACGCCACCTTGGCAAAGGTGATGGGAGGCGACAGGACACGCGAGCCCTTCTGGAGGCAGCGTGGCAGCGTACCCTATGGCACTGCGCCTGCCCCGAGACACCCACCAGTGGGCTGCTCGGACGAGTCCATATTGACTGCTGAAGGCGCTGGAGAAGGACGCTGCAGCCTCCTGAGAAAAAAAAGAGTGTTCAAACGAAAGCAAGCTCCATTTTTTTTTAAAAAAAGAGCAATTAACATCCCATAGCTGTCAGTACAAGAAAATCAAGTGCTGCACCACTTGAAATGAAGCGCATGTACATACATGAAAACAGTAAAACCGAGCTTCAAAAGATGCGTTCAGGAGGAAAGGAGGAGCTTGGGAGGAATTGCGTGTTGCCCAGAAGAGAAGCCTACAGCAGTTTTTGCCTCAATGTCTTTGCCAAATGTCTTTCATAAACAATGTTGGAGAGAAAAAACCTCCGTAAATGTCAACAATTGCAGTTTACTATATGATCCATGACCTATTTGAAAACTGACTCAATTTCTTAATTATATTTATCTGGAGATGGTAAGAATCATATAAAAAATTGGTATCTTTTGTGGAGCTTTAAGTGAGCAAATTGCTTGCTTCCTGATCCTTGCTAACATCTCAGTGCCTTTTGGCATATGTTCATTCAGGAAGAGTATGGAAAAATAATACATTTGTGAGAAAGAATGTATATAATCTGTTACTCTTATATTGGTTCAAATCAGAGCAAATGGCCGGGCTCAGGTAAAGCTCATACACACAAAACGTGCCTTTCCACAGCAACAGAGAGGCAGAAAATGCAGACAGATAACTTGTATAGACTAGTATGTGGAAGGTTATAGTTATATTTTAAAAACATGCTGTGAGAAGCACATTGATCTGTCTCCACTAGACAAACATGAGCTCAGGGGTCGGCAGCCATTCAAGGCTAGCATGCCAGGTGATATTTTTCTTCCACAGATTAAATTTGCCAAGAGAAAATAAGAAAGTTCCTAGAGAGGTTACTTCTGAAAGGGGTAGGGTGCAACACACCTGATATTTAAGTCTGGAAAAGACAGTGGCACCCCAATTCCAGTAAATTTTTTTGATCTTTTTGCTACAACCTTTCTTCCTCATTTTATTTAGTGGATTTCAACTGTTATTTTACAGGACACAGAGTATTAACACAGTAAAACTGCAAAGATTGGTCACTGAAGGACTTCTTAAAAGCAAAGTCAAGTAGAAAAGATTTTTATGAGTTGATTTTTTGCCATTAAATTCAAGTTTAGCTTACAAACTAAAGAAGAATAAATTGAATAAAGTAATACCTTAATAGAATACATCACTCAGGCAATTTAAACACACCAAACATATTTCAACTGAAGACCGGAATAACAGTGTAACATCCTCTCTTCCTGCTTAACTGTCATTTCATTTTCCACCACAATTTATTTGGCTGATGATCATAATTCTGCCACTTATTCTAGCACACAATAAAGGATTAAAAAACCCCAGAAAATGAAATAGCTTGCAGACTTTTTATCTAATTTGGAGTATGCAGTTAATTATTATTAGGACACTCAGTCCATTCCTAAACTGTGCATCGTACCTTACACTCCACATTTTGGCTCCTTAGCTCCTTTACACTCAAGCACTAAACTTTTTCTAAAATGTCCCATCTGCAGAAGGCAGCTGGAGGAAGGAGCGGGGAGCTGGAACCGCACAGCTCCAGCGCCTTCCCCGCGGGCACGTCACTCACACTCTGTCCACATAAGGCTTTTGGCAGGCTGCAGGTTGCTGAACACAGTCTCAGTTAACACCTTTTAAATCCCACCCTACATAAGACTTACAGAAGCAATGCCTGTGCACCTGACTTCTTGAGCACCAATATGCAACCTCAATAGCAAACTTTAAAGTGAAATCAGTGTAAAATTTTCCAAAGCGTGCTGAAGGGTCTCTCTGTGCTATTTTGCAGATCACTTTTTCAGAAACACTAGCCTGATAGACTTCAAACAACCTTATGTCCTGTAAATAAAGCCTCTATTGCAGATCTTTTTCTTTGCAAAGTAAGAGAAGAAAACTAAGTGTTCATCTGCTCTGCAGGAATACAGAGAGAAAAATGCTTCTTTCTGGGATTTTTTGCTTTGCGGAGGAAGAACTGCAAATGAGCTCGGTGTAGAGCTCAGACCTCCTACTTTCTACAGTCTTGATATCTCCTAGTTCACACATACAAAGTTCTAATTTTTTTGAAGATAAGATGCAGACAGGAAAGTTAACCGTATTTTAAAAAATCAAAGCAAACAACGGGAAAAATTACAATGCCTTGTATCCTACTAAATAATTTCAAAATTGCAGGAGAGTACTGTTTTCATCTCATCTCATCCTCCCAATTCAAYCTGCAGCTGAATTTTTACTTTCAGGTTTCCTCAAGCAGGTTATTTCAGAAGCATACCCATCATTTAAAATGACCGTTAAAAACATGGGATGGAAGTTTTACAGGACTTTTTAATGCAATGGAAATCCTATTTCCTACATAAAATCTCTAAACTTTCAATATTTTAAAGAGCTTTGTTGTGACCTGTTTTGTGGCACATATCCAGCTGCTTGAGAAGCAGGAGCTAAGACATACAAGACTGGCAATGAAATAACACAAGAACGGRTATCTCCAAGGGCACTACTGAGATAAAGCAAGCATAAATCTGCAAGAAGTAAGTTGGTTACTGGAAATCTGCAGTGAGGACCTCTTAGGGGAGCCAAAAGGCATTAGTTTCTCCTAAAATTTTTCTTGAAGGAGTTGACTGGTCCTGAGAAGATGAGGATCRGCAGGCAGACCATTCTCCCCATGCTTTACACTGTTTCCTCCTGTGTCCCTCAGCTCTGCAGAGCTTGCGGACTCACACCAGATCTCCTTGCAAACACCTAAGGAAAAACAATCAGGATTCTCATTTCCAAAAGGAACAGGGTATTTTTACCCATTCGTGTTCTCTCTCTCTCTCTCTCTCTCTCTTTTTTTTTTTTTTTTTTGTTCTATACAGGGCAAACAGCCTTTCCAGTAAAGCCTTTATTTGGGAAGGGTGGAGACATTTGACTATACAGTCCTTAGCAAGACTGTTTCAAAAACCTAGATTTTTTGTGTTGTGTAAATAGAGAGAAAAGATTAGCCTATCACTACTTAATTTGAGCTGTTAACAAGTAACCCACCTTGATTCAGCCTATTGTGAAGGAGAGGATAAAAAATATTACTATCCAAACAGCCACCTGGTTAGTATTTGAGCTGTTCTGAACTACCTAAGGTTCAGCTCATGCATTTCAGAGGCCTAGCAAAAGTGCATAAAGGACCAGGTGATTTTATATTCATTATAACCACAGAGTAACTGCTTCTCTTTTGAAAGGAGAAAGCTCCATGAGATAGCCTTTTCTACTACAATCCCCCCTTCTGAAAAAGATGGGTTTTTTACAGAAGGTTGGTCTCAAACTGTGAAATTACATCAGATGCAAAACACTTGTGTCACAGCAATTAAATAAAAATACAAAAGATTTATATCTCCTACATAAAACAGACTTTCTCTGAAGCAGATGCTTGGCAAACATCTGACCCCGTGAAGATCTGCCCTGCACCTCCTGCAAGCAGCAGCTTCCCGGGGGGGCAGTGCTAGGACATGGTGCTGGCCTCTCAGTTTAAGCTGGCACCTGGAATGGACACAACAAAGGGCAACTATGAACATATAAAATTTGCCTCCTGCTGCCTAGAGAATAACAGTAAACACAGCCAGCAAACRAAAGCATGAATGAAAGCCTCTTGTTGACCAAAGGAGGTAGCTCCACAGCTGCATTTGAAGGCCCTCCACATGGTATGTCCCACCTGTGTGCGCAAAGTTCCCTGCAGCTTCATCCCTAGCAAAGAGCAGGAGCTCTGGGCAGGGTAAGAAGCTCTTGCAAATTCCTTTGGGGATGCAGCATGGGACACACATGGCAGGACACTGCTAGAGAACCCCTGTTCAGGCATGGCTCCTGCCTCCTGTGCAGCAGTGCTGAGGAGCGTCCGTGACCTCTGGCGTCCTGCGCACACGTACAAAATCCCATCTAATGAACGAGTGGTCTGGGGAGACCCAAGGAGAAGCAGGCTCCATGGGCAGCTCCTAGCAGATGGTGCTCCCATCTCATCCCCGGGAGYCCCCCGGGCAAGCGATGCTGCTTCAAAGTATGGCCACCAGCAGTACCTCCTCAGGTCCTTACAGCTACATCAGAGCGGATCGGCGCTTCCCCATAGACTTCCCCTTTGATGAAATACCCCATAAACCTTCTCCAGTCATAACAGAAACAAATTTTTACATAGATATGTGCATAACAGTAAAATATTAATGAAACTAAGTTGGACAAATTCAGTGATACCATTTGGGCCTCTCTACATAATACCTGCAGCTGGATCATTTGCTGCCCTAACAGCTAACCGGCAGGAAATTGCCCCTCCAGGCACAGGTGAAAAAGTCACTTCGGCATTACACAATGTGTAAGATTTGTCACCACACACTTTTAAAGACTGTAAATTTATTTAATCCAGAGCTAAGAGACTTCTCTAAGTATGCAGAAAAAGGACAGTCAAGTCGTCAAGGAGAAAAGTTGCATAGTTTGTGACAGGAAAAAAAGAAACCAATCCCTTTTTATTTATATGTGCATTAGAATTCTGGTGGGAAGCCAAAACATCATTGTTCTCACATCCAAAGATGCCAACATGAAGCAATTCCAGTGCCTTGGATGGGGTTTACGCTGCAGTTTCTGAAAATAGAACTTGGCATCACCAATTTCAATAGTAAAGCTAACTTGGCCCTGTGAGTTTCAGCCAAATGCTGAAACTGTAAAATATATGCCTTGGGAATATAAGAATGGTCTGGAAAACCTGGCAAATCTCATCTCTAAAGTGTTTTTTCCACACTTTAAATATTATTTGCATTTCTGCTAGTCTACCTAGTCTAGCATCTTGAGGCAAACTGTACAGCTCTGATCCTCAGCCGTTCACAGACTGCAGACTGCTCTAATTCAGATTATCTTGTCTATGCAGTGCTCATTCCCCTTGGCAGTTCTCATTCTCATTAAAATATATGTAGCACACATGAAAAGAAGGTATAGGTATAAAATGTCATTAATAYTTTCATTAGCCTGTTTAATCTAATCTCGTCCTTTTCCTGGTTTTACAGTTCCTAGTCCAACCACACATGGAAAAWGCATGAAAGATCTGCTACTCCATAACAGCAGCTACAGAGCCAGCACTTGGACATCACTTTGAGCTCAAAACACTCTTCATCAACACATTATTCTTATAGGTCTGATTTGGGGGGGGAGGCRGAAAGTAATCAGTGACTACTGAAACTTTCTGGGACCATAACCATATGGCCAGAGCATCATATGGAGCAACAGGCTCACGGGACTGACCCAGGATTGTGTATCTAATGCTTGTGTGCCCTAAAGACAGACGAGGCAGTGATGCTTCTTTCATCAATACTATGTGCTTCATGTCTCCATATACTACCAAAAGACCCTGCTGATATACATAAGCTGTGCAAGTGCTCCAAAACAGATTCAGCTCCTGACAGTTCCTCATGAGTCTGCAGTTTAAGAATTCTTCCTGTCTGCATTGGGCCAGGCCTTTTCCACACGTAAGCTGTACTTCATCTGGTCTGCGGACAAGAGGCCAGTCTACTTACAAAAGCTCTTTCAAATCCAAAAAATACTGTCAGTGTCAAACCATCTTGAATTGTCTAATATTTGCCATAGTAAGTGGCTAAACAGCACAACAGTACAGTAATGTTCCTGCATTTATCCTCTGAAAAGCTAGAGGTAAATGAATTGATGTCATGTTGGCGCAAATCTAAAATAAGAGAAAAAGCTTTGGTTCTTCATCACAAACCTTTTAGACACAGTATATTAACTTTGTTCAAATGAACTACTCTTTTCAGTTCTTTATCACAATCTCTCTCTTCTCCAGTTAGGAAATGCCATTGCCTTCTTTCTACTATCCAGTCAGGTTTTTAAAAAAATGATTCTATGAATTAAAGCTAGATTAAAAATTAACAAAAAATAGATCATGATCAGTTGAATGACAGCAAAACTGCACATTAAAAGCCAACACTATCTCCAGCTGATACCCATTTATTTCTACAAGTAAATTCAGAGCCAGCAGCCTTATAACATTTAATTCCAGTTTACAACACTTCAGAATTGCAAAAATATATCATACTGAAGATACTACCTATATCTAAGGCCCCCCATGACTACGTTGATGTAGACTGTCGAAGGAGTGTTTAATCAGACCTATATACGGTCCCAAATACGTACACTTACTTCAACCTCAGAAAAAAATGCCAAAGCAAATGAACAAGAGATTTAACTAACCCAGCATCCGCTGACACCTGTAGCCTCAACACTGCTGGGGCTCCCCAAACCTCAGCTGCAGGAGCTTCTCCCAGGGGAAAAAAGGATAATTCTGTCTTTTTATTTTTGCTTCCTTTTTGAGACTTGATAATAGAGATTTCAGTTGCTGCCAAATACGGAGGCCATTTCTGTCATCTGGGTTTGTCTCCACTGATTAGATGAACACTTCCAAGTATACTTCCTTGAGGCCACTGAATAATGAATAACTGTTTTATGAAAATAGATTGTGCAGAGTCTGTTTCATTTTTAATTATCCAAGTACAAACTATAAAATAGCCAAAAGATCAATTATTTTCAGTTATTTTGATGCTCCAGAAATCCCTGAAAAAAAGACAGTGAACTAAAAACATGTTACCAGTTGAAAAAAATAAAGTTTGGATACTATGTTTTGGCATAAAGAGAGAATAGAGTGATGTGAATAGATTTGAATTTGCATCCCTCTGCATAACAACTTAGGTGCATCCAGTTATTTCTTCACTAGGTTTTATTATACTGTGCTTTAAATCTGTAATGGAGCTGTATTGGAAAAGTGATTGTCAAGATCGAGATCAGAACAAGGGAAGGAATTCAAACTGGCATGATATCAATAAAAGTTTTAATCCAGCTCCCAATGAAAACAATGACAGTTTTGGCACTGCTATAATGGAAGCAGATCTGAGCCTAAGTATCTCTATTTTTAGGATTCTACAGATTTTTTCTTTAGCGTCCAACTTTAATAACAATGATATCATTCCACACATTTATTTTTTTTTCTTTAAATTCACACTTTTAAAGGAAAATATCAGAATGTTTTATTGTGGATTTGAATTCTGGTAAGAAGCTAAGACATCAAGATTGCAAGCCAAATACTCTTCCCAGTTCACACATGCTAACATGAAGAAATTGCATTAATTTTGAGGGCGTTTATATTACTGTGATTGCAAATAGATACACATATATATGTATATGGCAAACGGACAAATACTTTTACCTTTCTTAGACTATTTGAACTCAAAGTTCTAAAATATAATATACATTTCTGTTTTATGGTTTTTTTTTTCTTTTTTACTAATTCTTTCACGTCAAGGAGTTTTCACTTTCAGGTTTGGAAGTGCACAATTTCCACCTGCAGATTTTGAATTTGCTAATTTTTCATTTACAGGAATGCATTTTTTTTTAACACAAAAGAAACATTTTTACTCACCATTTCCCACCTAGTCCAAATGCTACAAAGTAATTATGCAACAATATCTGTCAACTTCTGACAAACAGAAAACACTCAAAGCTCCCTCCACAGAGCTGGAAGTCGAGTCTCAACCTAAGCCAATATTTGATTATATACTACACACATGCATATGCATGCACACACACACACACGCTTTCAAGACAGATAGCTAGATACTCCTAAGTATATTTTCCAAATTGTGAGTTTAACTCTCRTGTCCTTAACACGCTAGGAAGCCTAAGAACTTCTCACCCGTTATGTCTTCTTCGCAACCTGCTCTCCTCTTTCAAGTATGACATCTCTTATTAAAAACTGCCAGCACTGTAAGCAGAAATCTCTGCGCTTTCACAGAGACGGAGGTTTTGCCAGGTTCGAGTACAAGGTATTTCACGCAGAGCAGAGCTGGGAGGGAACTGGGGTGTTAGAAAAGGAAAGCCGTTTGGATTAAGTAAGCATATCCAACGCGAGCGGTTTCCTACAGCTGATATCTTTTCCTTTCCCTCCCACTTCCCTCAATTCTCACTCTTCCCTCCTTCCACCTTAGCGGGACTTCTTTTCTTCACGACCCGCTCCCGGCTCTTCCTGTGCTTCCTGACCAACACCGGCTCAAGAGAAGTCAGAACGGGGCTGTCTTCTCTCCAAAGGAAAACTCTCTTTATTGCTTCCGGACCGCAAGYGGGAAGGCGCTGGACCACCCCACCTCGCAGCCCCCTACGTGACAGCTCCGTCCCCTCGGAGCCGGATCGCCGGGTCTCTCCCGACTCACTAAGCAACAAAGGTTTTTACTACGTTATTCAACACCGCTTTTGTGAACCAGAACAAAATACACTGCTCGATTTCTTTTACAGGGGCTTTATCATGACCCAGAGCTGGCAAACACTGCGTGCATGTGTTCGTACAAAGTAGTCCATCACAGACTTCAAAAGACTATCACCCAGGAAACTCTGCATGTAAAAACAGACAAGTCTTCACAGCAGTGCTGTCTTTAAAGACGAAGCAGAAGCTCTGCTCGTTACTGCTGCGCTTCGGGCCTGAAGGACACGAAACACAACTTTCATCCTTTTAAGCAGTTCTTCTAACGTGGTAGTCAAACAAAAGGGGAAGTTAAGTTGTGCGATTTTAAATCGCTGCTGTATGCAAACGTCCACTGGCTGCTTAGAAACAAGAGGAAAAACCTCAGGACTAGTAACAGCATCCCAGGGACAACAAATCTGAGAGTCATAAATAACACTGAGGTTCACCTTTTATAATTATTTCTGTATTTTTTCATGTTCATCTTTCTGTTTACACAAAGAAGCAACTTCCATAACTATGTTTAGTGAATGTGTCTTAGCGCTTGTCTTAAATTAGTCTAATTATCAAGTATGTCCTTAGGCAAAATTTTCACACTGTTAGAGTGCATATCTAAGGGTTGAAAATATGTGCTTATGGCTTTCCAATAGCCAAAGCCTGGCTTGCCTGCCTGGACAAAATTGCTGGAAGGAAAAAAGAGATTTGTCCAGGAAAATCTGGAAGTTTGATGGTTTTATAAATAATTCCTACTGCATTCATAAGCAAAGTCAGGTGCCTATCTCATTTTTAATGCTTTCTGAAATAAACTTAAGTTCAAAAAGCATTTGACATATTAGGTTTGCAACTATTGTACTTAAATCAGCTAATTTCTACCACACAGTAGATACAGTGGAAGAAAAAAAAGCATCTGGAATGTGAGCTCTTTGCTATGAATAACTCAAGAAAGTTAGACTAGATGTCCAGTAGCTAATTTTGGATCTAATAAAATGGGAATCTCAGTAAAATAAATTGTTTTCTTTCTCACAGTATCACAGAAAGAGTTTTTCATTCATCCAGACAGCACATCAATGAACTTAAATCATAGGTTGGCGAAGGCTGTTGTTAGGAACACAAAGATAAAGACCTCCCGGACTGAACAAAGTAGCCAGCATTTTGAGATATTAAGCCTTCACAGTTTTTAGCATGGTTCCTGAATGCAAACAATACTTTTTTGCACTTTCTTCCACTATTACTGCATTGCATAAATTAACATGTAAGTATATAATGCTTTTGATTTTAAACAAAAATGCACCTCTAATATGCAATGCTCTCACTATCCTTAAACAAGGCTTAAACAATACTATGTAAAATAACTTTCTGGGCTTACGCAGACAGTAGCTGTTTAAGGTCTTGTGTTTCTTTTCTGGTGGAACAATGATAAATCATTCTACGTTAGATCACGCCTTTCTGCCCGATCACTTTCTAAAGCTAAGAATGCGTGGAATTGCTTTCCCCAAAAACATCTGACAAAGCCAGGAATGTGCTCCTGCCTAAAGGTTTATAAAAGCAGGACAAAAAGAAAAAGAACAAGAGCTAAAATTTTGAATTGAAGACAATGAGCAGTGACCAAAAGGGACAGTTACTTTGCCCTCACACCACAGCTCTGAGAATGACGTGTGGTTTCAAAACTGTTATTTTTATAGTTTCTAAAAAAGTGTCCATTCTTTCCTGAGAAGATAGGGAGCTGGATGATTTTAAACCTAGAAAAGATCACACTAATGGCCTGGTACAGGGATGCTGATTTTACCCTTTCCRTTCTGGGTCACAGTCTCCAGGTGAGGCCTGGACCTGGTCTGCACCTATGCGGCAGGTGACACAGGGGACTTCAGCATCTCCTGCGCCCATGTTGGCCTCCAGCTCTTCTGTCCAGATCAAACCAACCTCCTGACTCAAGGCCCAGAACAACACGCTGTGTTACCAGGACAATCTCGAGTGTTAGGAACTGCACATCAGAAGCTATGAACASTGTACAGGAAAGTTGTCTTCCTGAGAAGGGTCTGCAGTTGCCCAGCTGCAATGGACCAGGAGTAGAAAGCACCAGCTGCAGGGCTCTGGCACTGCACAGCCACTCCAAGCCRTGCCCGCCTCACAAGCAATGCCTGCCAGCTATTTCTGCACAKAAGTTCAAGGATAGCCCATAAAGTTCAACATAACCACATTTCCTTTATCCCAAAACTACCATTATAATGTCCAATATTCAGCTCAGACATCATTGATCTGAAGCATCAGGATACTACTGATAATGTGACACCACAGCAATATTGCTATTTCCTCTGCTAGTTAGAAATTTGACATTTACTGGAAGGAAGAACTGAAAATGATGATGTAGCTCTCTTCCTCAAAGSTTTGCTCAGGAAGGTGGAGGACCTAGGGCTAAACAGGGAATCATCTTCTAAAAAGCTGGATCTCTTCTTTAGAGCTTTGAGGGTGGACAAGATGGTTTGTTCTTTCAGGACCTCATTTTCAGACGCTGTATAATGCAAGTCATTTGTGCTCACTTTCTTTTTTAAATATCTATCTCAAAACACAATAAAGCAATGTTTATAAATGTCCAGATKAAATACAAAATAAATGCTCTTGCATTAATCCACTCTTTCCTTAGCAATCTTCACACATCTGAGGAATCTCACTGAAGTGAACGACCTAAATTATGAAGCACCAAGGCTCACTCTAGATGGAGTCAACTGAAGTTCACCTTTGTAAGAATTATTTCTCAGAGAAATGCTAAGCAAAGACCTCTGGTCTTGGTCTAATAAGACAAATCACATGATGAAGAAAGGCTTGTATGATCAAGCTCATATTCTTAGTGGCATAAAATGAGCTCTTTTATCGCAGTATTCATCAAAGTAGTATGGCTGCCATCCGGATTAGAAGTCAAGTATTGTTTTCCCTCAAACCAGATCTCACTGAAATCTCAGTGGAAATGTGTGCTTATTTTACATGTAGACATTCAGTAGGCCCGAGGGCCATCTGCCAGAGCAACATGCTCAGCCAAAACTTTCATAGCTTTCAATCATCATCTTCAGGCAAAAACACTTACTCATCAAAACAACAAAATATAATTCATGAAAGAGATCTCTATTAATAATTGAAAGCAGCACATTACACATAATTAAAATCTTTATATAACTCACTGTATTATGTTGCTTGAATAGTTCTATTTTAACAGACCTAGGTTTTAAAGGGGAATTTACAGATTAATTCTCTCTTTTGGTCTAGTAGACAGAGGGATTTCTGCTATAAAGTGGGACATACTTTTCTCTTTTTATTATCCTCTGCTTGTCAATATTTTAACACTAGCTGACATGGATTCCTCACTCAATACTTTGGACAGTGCAACGGTAATAAAATAAAGAATCTATTTCACTTGCCTGGAAACAAGAATCATGAGTCATTTCTACAGCATTGGGAATGAATCTTCTACATGACAGTCACACTATACAGAAGATACAGCCAATTTTGTGTCTGTTGTATTACAGCAACCTTACATATTAACTTGGTTGCACTTATGCTTGCAGACCTTAAAAAATTTGGGGGGTTGCATCCCTTAGTTCTCTGTATGGTGGTAAGCTCAATTGTTAAAGGAACTGCAGGAAATCTTGTGTCCTTCTGAGTACAGAGGAGAAACTGTTGGAAAACACTGGAAGATTACCAGTGATCTAGCTGGCATCCCCATCACCATAGCTGGTTAGTCCCACTGACCTGGTTTCTAGCCTAGACCCCCATCTGGARGTCTGAAACTACCACCCCAGGTTAGATGAGAAATTCTTGTCYGGAGAAAGGAAAGACAATATGGGAAATGTTCAGCTGAAAGCACTGCCTAACTAAGCACATGAATTCAACTGCATTTGCAATCAGGCAGTACATCATCTGAATAGATGTTATGTAGTTAATTGCATTTCTTTTCCCTGCATTTCAYTGAAGGCCAAGCTATGACCCTGATAAAAATCTTATCCAAAACAGCATAGTATCTATGGATTATGGATTATGGTATTACAGATTATTTGCCAAGATAAAGTCATAGAAGTTAAACAAAATTAACAGCAAGTATTCTATAAATAAACAGACCTTGGATTATGTACTTCCCTGGTCGCTCAAAAATTTCAGACAATGAACAAAATGACACACTGTTTAACCCTTGGGATTTGTGATCTGGGAAGCAAAGGGGAGTCTAATGCTGGCCAGCTAACGGGTATCTCTCTTCTTCATGTACTCAGATCTTTCTATTTGATTTCCAGTCACCCTTTCATGGCCACAGTACAATGCTGGCTGCAGTACAGTCACGTGGAAAAGAGAAAACAGCGATGACAGGCAATTCAGCTCCTCCACAAACCCGAAAGGACTCAGCAAGGAAGCAGGGAAAGGAGGCAGTTCCTCACTCCACATCTCCTGAAACCAACTATTAGAAGAGRAATTGCTGAATGTCGTTGACTAATATTGTTGCATTAAATCCCTCCAGTGCTCCAAATGAGATACATTAACAGAAGCAAACTACATGTAATTTGCTTTCTTAAGGAGAATGCACTCTTCCCTCTCAGGCAAAAACCTCCACAGCTGTCTTGTCAGTCCCAAGTTTGCTTTCAGTGGCTCTCTCGACTTGCCATACCAAGGCTATACCCAGTGCACTGACCAGCCACCCTCTTAAGAGCCAGTGTAGGTCTGTATGGACATATACCAAGACTTTCTACTCCACCAGCTTCCAAATTCAAAGTCAGCATCTGAGACAATTCATCTCCAGAGTCAGAAGAGAATTTTACTTGACAGCTTTATAACAATAAACCACAGGCAGAGAGAGATCCGCAGGGTAGCAAAACATTGTGCAAATAAAAACACTAAGCCACTCATCATACAATCAGAAAAATTAAGAAAACCACATGAGCAATGAGTGGATTAATCTCTAAGTCAGACTGACAAGAATAAACTCTAYGGCATGTAATTCCTTCTTTTGAGTTACCTGCAAACAAGATAAAGAGAGACAAGTTTTACCTTCGGAGACACTTGCCACTCCCTCCAAAGGAAAATCTGRCGAAAGGCGATTACTATGTTGCGTGGACCTGAGAAGAAAATTTTGCTAATAAAATAYGTACTGATTAATGCCCTTAGAAGTAAAGTGTATATAAGGTGTGCTTACAGATTCAGTTGCTCCCGCTCATAGGAGTGCCCCTAACATTCTTCACTCTTCTGTTATAAACCTCTTCAGATCCCAACATGCCAAAACATGGCACATACAACAGACATTACTTACAGTAAAAGATTAGGTTAATTGATTTATCAGTGTTTATTCAGAGCTGGCATTAGCGCCTTTTATTCATACTCATAGGCATTTATTTGTTGAAGCAGCTCCACTGACGTCCACAGGCTTAGCATGAGAACGCAGCCAACACAGGAGCTGCTAACTGCTCCATCAGAGTTCAGCAAACAGATCTTTATCTTACTCTCAACTAAATCAAAGGAAAAATTCCCATCACTGTGACTGGCGCAGGCTCCAGCTCGGATGGCACGTCTTCCAGAGTTGCGTCTGGCTTGTTCCATTGCTTTTTTACAGGTAGTTCACTATGTTCAACAAATAGTCTTGTCTTTTTGATAGAAAACAGCTTTGTGTATGTTTTGCTAAACTTTAGATAGTACACTTTGGAAAGGTCAATATTTCAGTCACACTGAAGACRATCTTCTAGCAGGTAATTAAACCACACATTTGCACATGATGTGCAATAACATATTCCTGGTAATTGCCATACTCCTGGAATAAAATGTTGTTTAATACAAACATGGCCACATTAGGTCCTAGGTCTCTATTAAAAGGTGGCACAACTGACAGAGTATGGCTTTTTCCTAATAGTATGTGATCTTAGCATGAAATTTCATCAGGTTAAGAAATCTTGTATTAAAGTTATTAAGCATCTGTTCACTATTTTTTTTTTCATCCAAGCCCCCAATCTCACACAGGTTGGAGTCTTTCTTATGAGGGATCACAACCACAGTAATACTCAAGAATAAYAGGCAGAGATAATGATGCCAAATCCTCCTGGTTTTGAGAATTTAAGTTAGATCCTTCGCATTAGCTTAATACTGTTTTTTCTCTCTTTCTCTCYTTTAAATTTAGTCTAAGATGTTCAAAGATGGCCCTTTAAGTGTAGCAGTAGTACTTCAAATTGTCACAGGAGCTTTAAGATGAGGGTTAACGCAAGTCTCACTATATGCACATAAGATGTGCTACATTATAGCATAGTAATGCTCCAGCAATGATTAAAGCATTATCAAAAAGTAAAGTACTCATTCCTTGCCACACCATCCCCAGAAGAAAATCACATATAAAGMAAAGATGCAAAGGTCGTAAGAGACACTGAAGCACCCAGGGACTCCAGCACTTATAGGAATTGGTCCTCATAGAATTAGTTCAACTTTTATATTTGYCACTGTCAAACTGGTGTGACACAACGTTGGATGCAAAGGAGCAGATGGTCAGGGAAACGGACGGTCGAAACAGAAAAGCTTTGTAGCATCCCTGCTGCTGTTCTCCTCATGTATTGTTAGTTATCACCCACTACGTCATGCTGTAACCTGATAAAGTCCCTTGACCTTGTTAAACAGTGCTTGTAGTTMTACCCACTTAAAACAGTAATTCTACTGATTTCAGTGAAGAGAGCTGTCAGCTGTACTGATATAAATGTAGTGTGATGGCTAAGTAGCAATGTCTCACCAGTATAAATTCAGTCTTAATGAATATAGAACCTGACTCTAAAGATGCTTCTGATGGTATCAGTCATGGAGAAGGTAGAAAGGCCTGAGGCACTACCATGCTAATATAAGAATATTGGCTCTCCCTGCTTACGGTCCAGGAGCCTTCATTTACAGAAAAATTACGATATTTTTTCCAAACCTAAGCATGCAAAAATCAGGAGCTAAACCTCAGAAAGAATGAGGAGCTCTGCTCAAACAATAAATATTGGCATATTACTATATGCATTATAAAATTAAACCATTAAATTACATTGGTGAACTTTTGAAGCTTCTCTGCAAAACCACATTTCTTAAAAAGGGAAGGAGATTCTTGTGAAATAGCCAAGCCCCAGGTGCTAGGGCATTAGGAAAAGCAGTAAGTGTGATTACTTGCAAGTTTCCTGCCAGAGAAAATGGATTCTGTTGTCTTGTGTATTCTCCCAGGGTTAGGGAATCTATTTTGCTATCCTGACTACATTGTCAGGAGTTATGAACAAAGAGCAAGTCAGAGAAAGTAAGAGTTGTACAACTGGRTATGCTGGGAGCATCCATAGCCCTGGATGGACAGTGATTTGTCCCAATTCTAATCTTTCAGACACCAGACCTTTAATTTTACCAAGAATAGGAAAATGTTAACTATGAGTTTACTGTTCTCAGAATGATTTAATATGACATGCCCATACCTACAATGAAGAAAACTTTTTAATTACTAGGAAATTTGACACTTTAAAAGAAGAGAAAAAAAGTTACTGAAAGGTCAATAATTCAAGTACTTCACAAGAATTTGCTGGTTCTGTAAAATCCAGCAGAYGAGCTCAGCAAGTCAATAGTCCTTGTGCACGAGTCAAGAATTTGATTCACAAACTGATTTTTTAAGAGTATTAATGCATTTATTATATCCAAAAAGCCCTACCAAATCAGCTTCTGTTCACTCTAGTTTGGGCAGAATGTAAGAATGAAGCCTCATGATTGTTTCTCCTGATAACATCATCGTTTATATCAGCTTCTTAGAAATTTTTATGGCGCTTTAAACTTTTTATAGTAGTGATATACTTAGATATTGATACATTTACATATATACACAGGGAGATGATTTACACAAAAAATACCCAGAAATGCAAGTCTATAGTATTTATAACCTGGCAAGTAGGCTACGTCACGCAGAACAGCATGATCTGAAGCTACAGGGAAACAACAAACACATAAGCAACTCCACAGTGATCTGGAGTTACAGTCCTTTCTCTTCTGTATTTCGGTACAGATTTAGGCAGGGAATGAATACTTAATGACATCCACATCCATTGGGAAAGAGAAAAGTCACATTAGGTTTACAGGTAATTCAGTGAGCTCATTTAGTTCATTATCACAATATCAGCAGGAGGAGAGGAAGGGATTTTTGGAGACCGTCTGAACATTCTTTTTCAATAAGGCAATCATTTTAAATGACACCTGAAGGGCAGGCACCAAGAGCAAATCCTGCTCCTGATGTTCTCAACAACCCATGRCACAGGAATAAATTAAGAGCAAAACAAAAATTCTTTTGAAGAACTCATTGACTCCCTCTACTCACCACAAAAAAAAATCTGAAAAAACAAATAAAATTATCAGGACCTCAAATACCTTTCCAGCAGTAAACCACAATGCCAAATAGAAGTTGGGAACTTCTGGTGATAACTGAAACCAGCAAGTTTGGCCTTTTTTTAAGTAAAAGGGCATTCTGGAGACTAAAAGCTTGAGATGGAAAAGGCTGAGGGCTCCCTACATGAGCAACCTTTGTGGGAGAGCCCAATTCCCTGAACCTTCCAAAACTGCATAAAGAATTATTTGCTTTTTATGAGTCCTTAAATAGTAGTTCTGTGTTATTATTACCTATAACTGTAACTTTTTAAGGGAAGATACACTGTGTTGGTCACGGAAAAAGTTAAGAGATGGCCCCAGCCACAAGGTGTTTATATGCATTTGAGCTCCTTAATGAAGCAGCCAGACAATGTAGAAAAGATTAACAGATTTTCCTGATGGCCTAACAAGAACGGTTAATCCTACAGAGAGACAAATAAATGAGACTTGGTAACTAATAGAATCAGTGTACAAGGGAGCTTAGCATTTTAGATATACAAATAACTGTGACGGGACGACTTTTGTCACAGTAACAATTCCAACAATAACAGATCTCAACAAGAGAAGAATGTTCCAAATTGCCTAGACAGGCAAAATCAATACCAAAAGGGGACAAACTACAAAGACTGCTTGGACTGCTTACCAAAATAATCCGTCCCCTTCAAAATTAATCAAAAACGGCAAAAACAGGTTGTTACAATAAACTCGAGCACCCTGCAGGAAAAGGAAGTCAGACAGCAGATCAGATCTCACAAAACTGCACCTGACATTGCTCAGGTAAGACAGGATGGCTCACACCGGTAAGAATTTGCAGTGTCAGTTCCCGGAGAGATGTCTACCAGGCACTGACAAGATTTTTACATTTGGAAATTATTATAATAAGCCTTCTCAGTCTAAATACCCYACAGCAAGTTGACACTTGCAACCGAACTCTGCACGCTCCAGTACTTCAGGCTCAAACAGTGGAGGCCATCGTCACCAGCTGCATTGACTCATGCTGAGTATCCCTACAAATTTACCCTCATTAGCACTGTTCTAAATAGTCTAATTGCAATAGAGTCCATTTGCTGGCACAGTTTCCAGAAGCATTTTTTTCTGAGAATCAGCACCATAGAGTCCACTTTCAGCTATGATGTGCAATGGCAGGACTAGTTATAAGAGGTTGGCATTGACATGGGAAAGAAAATAGTTCCATCTCAAAGTGAAATTAAACCAGTATTTACCTCTGACAGTAGAAGAACCAGTCAAACAGAATTCAGCAAGTTTATAAATAGCTTTAAGATATTTTTCTACATAGAAGCAAGACTCTTKATATGAGATTTTTTCTAATACAAAGCTATTAACATAACAGTGATATTGTACAATATGTACCATTTTAATTTCTGTGATACAAAATCTGGGTATATTGGGTTCTCTTTCAACTAAGCTAGCACACAATTGTACTAAGTTAAAATTCCATATACCATGGTTAACATTTACAAGTCAACTTTTCTCAAACTCCTAGTACGGCCTGATGTGACATTACAGGAACYAGGAAATACATGCAGCCAGTGCTATAATAATTATGTCATAATAAAAGAGTTACTTTTTCAGTATATTCAAGAGGAAAGAGGGATATTTTTGTCTTAAAACTGACATAAATATTCAAAAATCAAAGGAAAGGAGCAAAATATTTCCTGTAAAGTCAAACACCTAACAAAAATTTCATCACTTCAAATGCTGCAATTTTGCAGGCTCTAATGTATCATGCCCCAGACCATTCTAATCTCTTCAATATGTTTAATGCCCAGAGTAACATAGATTGTGTTCAGCAGGCTATGATCACATTAGCGGTCAAATCCTGTTCACCTCTCCTTTGTGAATAGACCCATTGACTCGGGCAGGACAGCTTGCGTGACTAAGGCAAGTAGGATTTGGTCTTAGTGAAGCGACAGACTCCACTGTAATGTGAGCAAATGTAAAGCAATGCATTTTATAGCTAAAATACAGAAGACAAACTATATGATGTCGGGTAATGAAGACGTAGGGCCAACGGATAGGAGACAGACTGTTCAGAAAAGGAAAAGGCTAATGGGATTCTTGGCTGCAGGAAAAAGAGTCCATTATGTCAATGTATGGGCCCGACTGAAACTGTATCTGGAGTGCTGTCCTCTTTTTGGGGTGGTTATCCCATGGCGACGCGCAGCACCAGACGGCTAGGTGATTCTCTTTACCCACACTTTGGCTCAGGACATCTTTCACCACAGCACCCRTATCACCTCTTAGGCCCACATCCAGTTTGGGAGCTTCACTCTGAAGCGAAGAGGGAACTGAGAAAAAGTGGGATAAAGGTTTAATTGCATTCTCTCGATTTAGTCCCTGATATGTCTTCYGCGGAGAAGAACCTGGGAGTCTTGGTGGACAACAAGTTAGCCGTAAGGCAGCAATGTGCYCTTGYGGCCAAGAAGGCCAATGGTCTCCTGGGGTGCATYAGGRAGAGTGTTGCCAGCAGGTCGAGGGAGGTGATCCTGCCYCTCTACTCAGCCCTGGGGAGGCCTCATCTCGAGTACTGTGTCCAGTTCTGGRCTCCCCAGTCCAAGAGAGACATGGAGCTACYGGAGAGAGTCCAGCGTAGGGCTACGAAGATGGTCAGAGGGCTGGAGCACCTGCCCTATGAGGAACGGCTGCGAGAGCTGGGCCTSTTYAGCCTGGGGAGGAGAAGACTGAGGGGGGATCTKMTCAAYGTGTRCAAGTACSTGAAGGGAGGGTGTCAAGGGGAYGGGRACAAACTCTTTTCAATGGTGCYCAGCAATAGGAGAGAGGCAAWGGGCAGAAATTGAAGCACAGGAAGCTCCRCCTGACCGTGAGGGGGAATTTCTTCMCTGTGAGAGTGACRGAGCMCTGGCACAGGTTGCCCAGAGAGGTTGTGGAGTCTCCTKCTCTGGAGATACTCAAAACCTGCCTGGAYACAATGCTGTGCAATGTGCTCCAGGTTACCCYGTTTGAACAAGGGGTTGGACTAGGTGATGTCCAGAGGTCCCTTCCAACCTCAACCTTTCTGTGATTCTGTGAGTCTGTTAGCATCTTCCTAGGGGCCAGGAGCCAGCCTGGCGCTCCCCGACTCAGGAGCAGGAGCTGCACTGTTGGCAGGGAGCCGCTATCTTCCTCTAGGGACTGAGGAGCTGCTCAGAGACATCTCACAGATTTTAAATTCATCAAGTAGGCAACAACTTCTTAGGTGTTTTCATTAACTGCATGGGTACCTGCCTGTTTTCTGGGCACGCTTTGAAAGATTAAGCAATGATGGCCTGCTGCTGACCTGCACATAAGGGGTTTCTTCAGGAAAAAAAAATTAAAATGGTGGGAGGAAGTTCTCAACTGAGAAATTACCCCTGAAAACTTCCAGTGGATGGTAACAGCAGAGTTTCTCTAAATCACTGGCAAYCYTGGCAGATTAAATACACACACCAGTGGCAGTGGAGTAACGAGAGATCTCATCTCAAGGAATGCTAGGGACTGAAGGGTTCCCATCCCCTCCCAACCTCCTTAAACCATAGTCAGGAACCAAGCATTTTCAGTTATTTAAGGAAATATGTGTGACATGGAAAAGCTACGTATGAGCAATATACAAACAAACTCCTGGGAAAAAGAAAGTCACTGCAGCAACCTAACAGTGAATGTGAGACAAACCAGAGCAGTAAATGAAGCAGTATTATCATGTCTCCAGTACTCACTGATTTCTGTTATCCAATTGCATATCTTTTTTCAGATAACAGAAGGGAAGGGAAGGGAAGAGAAGGGAAAGGAAGGGAAGGGCATAAATAAATAATAATAATAATAATAAAAGATAAGATAAAATAAACCCTGACTGAGAACATCTTTCCGTAAGCAGGTAAGCACAACCTTTTAGACTAGAACACTTCTATTGTGAAAGCATGAAGAAACTTGTATTTTTCTCCTTAGTTTTGCTACTATGACTACAGAGACTTTAACTCCTTTTTTTGTAAGTTCACTCCATAGCTCAGGGTATTCAATATGTTAATTACACTGGGGCCTTGATAAATGATATCCTTGAACAGGGATGACCTAGCTATTACTGATGAAAGAGTCACCAAAATTTTCTCATCGAGAAGACGATGATTTTGCATGACTTTACACCGATGGAAATGATCAACGACAAAATCAGTATCAGTGTTCCCAAACTGTGCTTTACAGCTGAAGGAAACAAATTTAACAAGGCTAGAAATGCAAGCAAAAAAAAAAAAAGTGTATTCCTGAAACTGAAAANAGTGTTCCCAAACTGTGCTTTACAGCTGAAGGAAAAAAAAAAAAAAAAAAAAAAAAAAAAAAAAAAAAAAAAAAAAGTGTATTCCTGAAACTGAAAAGAAAGAACTTCCAAGATTTCTGCTATTGCAAAGGGGAGAGATCGGCTTTCCAGCAGAACAAGCCCCCGCTTCATCCGCCTTGTATCAGATAACCTTTTACACCCCAACTACCAGAGTTTTGTCTTCTCTGTGAGCTGTGAAAATTCCTCCGGAGCGGCCGGCGCAGTCCAGGACCACGTTCAGGAGGGCGGCGCGGCGCTGCCGGTAACCGGAGTCCCGCGGGAGCCCCGCAAAGCCGCAGCACCGCGCGCCGGTGCCTCCGGGACGCAGCCCCTCCGGGCTGCCGGGCACCCCGGGACGTCGCTGCAGCACGGGGCCCGGCCCGGCGCAGGCGGGCTCGGAAAGGGGCCGCTTCGAACGGCAGCTGCAGGGACGCCCGCACGAAGGGAATATTAAAGCCGGTATCTCCGAATGCTTTTATTGCTCTCTTGGGAGGATTCGCTCGTGAGCGTCCGTGGCGAYTGCTTGTGTAGACAATAAACTGGAAGTTGAACTTAACTTGCTAAATTCCAAATCAGATCCAGACTTTACTCCCCCCTAACTTTGGGAKTTTCAAGAAGAAATGGCAGACAATAGATTTGATTGTAATATTAAATTTTAACTGCTCTTAATCAGTAGCAACTGCTTTGCAAAGTGCATCTCCAAGCACTACCACGCTGTGCTGCTTAAAAAGCTATTGCCASATGTATCTGAATCAGCCCAGGAACATTTCTGAAGCATTTAAAATCAGCAGCTTATCTGAAAGGAAGAACTTTTCCTATGAAAACACTAATCCAGTGAATGCTACAATATTCAAACAATAATAGTAAATGGAATTGGGGTGAGCTGCACCCCAGTGCCCACACCTGCCCCATGCTACACCCGCGAGGGCATTCAGTGCCAGGACATCCTCCTCCCCACGCTAACGGCAGCACAGACCTATAACGGAGACGTGGCCGAGCAGGAGGGACAGATCCAGCGGGCCAGACAGCAGGTGCTGAGAACTGGACATCCTCATTATAGGCATTTCAGGGGTTTCAAGCCCAGTTTACCCTGATCTTGAGGCCTGAGCACCCGAAAGTGGTTAGAGCACGTCCTCCGGACTCATTTTGCCTGGCAGGAAGCCAGCACGTGCTCCAAGACTGGTCCACGAGGCATATTAGAGYGCAGGGAGTGGGAACTATCAGGAGATGTGCTTCCAAAGCACGCCGATTGYGAGCCATGAGTCACACCAGTGAGCAGAACTGATGTGGATGCACCCGCCGTGAGGCACGTTAAACCTACACTGYGCCTCTGCCCAGTTCCCAGGCACCTGGAGGCAATATAAAAACAGTCCCTGTTGCTCACGCGGATGGATTTTCCCATGCCCGCAAATGCTGAAGTCCCTATTTTAGGGCTGCTGAACTTTCACGTAGGGGATGAAAGTAAAATAAATGGCTCACAGGTCCTGCTCCTTTCAAGCCAATTGCCGACGTCCCTTTGACTTCAGGGAGGACAATAAGAACAATAATAGGTTCTTATTAGGCCCCTTCCCAGCAGGGCTTTGGGTACTTGCAGGAATAACAAGATCTTCCCAAAGGCCTATTCCTTTGTCTCTTCCTTTAATCCCCAAAGCACTGGAATTTGGGGTTAGTTTTGCAGCAGGAGTAGGCATGGAAATCCAGTACAACTTACATCAGCACCTCACGTGCTGCCATCATCTCCAGAGGCCTCAGGATGAGACCTTTCTTCTTGGGCAGTCAGGTTAAAAAAGCAGGTTTCTAACAGATGGCTCTGGGCTAGCCACGACGTTTAGTTTTGAACTAATTAATATTCTTTGCATGTGCATGTGTCATGAAAGAATTTAAGGTAAGTGTATGCAACGAGCCACATCCACAGGCATCCAAATACTGAGGACTATATTTACCAGGAGACTTTTATAACCTCTGTACSATCCCTTAGTCATGTTTTATTCCTAGCTTAATACTCTCCCTATCTTTCCCCAGATTATATAGCATATGGATATATTTCACCACACTTTATCCTAGCCCCTGTCCTGAAAACATGCACTCCCTAGGCTCATTTTAGTAAAAAGAAATATAACTTAGAAATAACAGAGACTTAAATGAATAATTATATCTTTATATGCTAACACATTGATTAAATGCTATATTTCTGTATTTAATATTAAAACGATTTGTTCCTTTTGTCAGCTCTCCCTCTTTTTTATCCACACACAATTCTATCTGGAAACAAATACAACAGCTGTGTAAGTCAGTCAGCATGCTTGGGAGATAACAGTAAAGTCCAAACTTTTCTTAGGTTTTGCCAGTTCAAAAGACCAAACACCTACAAGGAATGATTTCCCAAGCTGTGCTTTTCAAGCCTGCTCAGAGTTAGTCTCTCAGGGCTAAATTTGAGTGTCTGCCTGGAATCTTTTCCTATTAATCTAGGGAACCAAGCTGTCATCCTGGTTTAGATCTAAAAAAATCCTGAGCCTTGCAATAAACTGCAATAAATTGGAACTTAATTCCCATTGAGACATTTCTTGTTGAAAGTAATTAAAATAAGCATTGATACACAAACAGCACTCCAGAGTACTATTGTTTTACAAGTGACAGAAATCTGCATTTAGACAATGAAATAGGCTCTTCAATTTAAAGGGTCCCTTACTTAAAAAAGGGACTACAAAGGTGCAACTTGCAGCCTACTTTTCCTGAGGAATGTCTATGAGGAGGTTTCAATCACTATGACAACCTCTTTTTAATGCCAATGCTTTTCTAGCCCAGACAACTCTTTCTTGAGAAAGGGCATGTTGCAAGGCTCTGCCAAAACCGTGGTCAAAAACATTACTGACAAGAAGATAATCTATGAGGTTACCGTTTTGGCAAACATCAGCTTTCTAAAAGAACCGGGAATTTTGCGTTATTGCTGGCCAAAAGACTGCTGCTGTCAAGAGAAAAACAATAAAGTGAATAAGGAAAGAAAAACAATAACTGCCATAAGCATCGTTTGCTTAAAGAACAGGTATCCGAGGCTCTAACGGTTTTGGCATTTGGGGCGTCTGGAACGCTACAAAGACGTTTTGCACAGGGACAGGCAGGGAGGCCAAGGGGCTCCCTCGCCAGATCTGCACTTTATTTCAATCTGCAGTAAAGACCACCTACTCTCCGTCAGAATCGTTATCTGCTCAGGGAACACGTAGGTCTCCATCAGAGAAAACAAAAGCAGGAAGAGCTAGAACTTTCCTCGTGACTTATTTTTAGAGAAGATTTCTTGTACGACTGCCATCTAGAACAAGCATATGAAGTTTTTCCTCATTTTCAGYGATTCTATGCTATTTCATGACAACAACCTCACGGAGAATATGATAAAAGAGACTCCTCAACATTCAGAGCACAGTTAAAGCCAGCCCCAGTTCAGAGGCAGTTTAGCACGGCCACGATGGGCTGTGCATTCCCACGGGACAGTTGTAGCTATCTGGCCGTGCAGGTTTCCCATTCAGTAAGGATTTGCACCCACTCAGGTTCTAACGGGCAAATATGCTCATTTTCTACTCCGATTTCTGATCTGTAACTACCTTCACAGACAAATAACAGTGGGAGGATTTACTGCACACAGTAAATCAGCAGTGTTCTCAGAAGTACAAAATGGGAAGTGTTGAACCTTTTTGCTACCCAGAGTTCAAWAAGCTGCTGCAGGGACTGATGATCAGTACTGGAAGAAACAGGCAGGGAATGTTTTTGCAATCTTACCCAGCGCAAAAGCCCCAGCAGCTGTTGCTATCAAATCTGAGGTATGGGAAAGGCTATCCGCATATTCAAACAACTGCTTGAATCCGAGGCRGACGGGAACAACAGAGTGCTCCAGGAACTGTTTGCTTTCACTGCAGTGATGTTCTTTACACATGTAGCTATGCATAAAATAAGAGGATTTCAATATTGTAAAATAACAATAGTGTTTTATACAATATCAASTAGTTAAAAAATAAAAAAGGAGGTAACGTAAGTGCCTGAGTAGAATACACTGCTGCATTAAAAGCCTGGATAGCCTCTGTCTTTCTAAGGCTACAATACTGTATTGAGTCTTCTGCTATAGAAGCAGCACATAGGTTATCAGGAAAACAGTGTTGCTATAAAAAGAACAAAAAAGGAGCAAGAGAAAAGCTTTTGGTTCTGGGAGATTCCTCACAAAAGTGAATAACTGTGTCTGTGATTCTCACTAGCATCTGTTGCTTCAGAAAACCATTGAAAGGGTCAGACTAATGCGAGATCCTGTCTCATGTTACTTCCACTGTTCAGGAGTGTGGGTTGCTCAGTATTCTGACCTCAAAAGTAGTTGCAGTGATATACACAACTAAGCATGGACAATATAATTAATATAAGGATATTTATACACCTCTCACAGTACATAACGCACCAAAAAAACAGCATCAGTTTTGTTTCTATTATGCTATCAGCAGCAAAAAAGGAACTAAGTTCCTAAATATTCAGCCAAGAGATCTAAGGAATTTTTCTACAAACCATTTATGAATGCCTGGATATAGGRCTAATGAAAATGAGCTTTGTCGGAAAAAAGCAAAACAGATCTATAAATGGAAAGGCAGYCAGATCCCACTTGAAGACAAGACACCCAATTAAGGCTGTGTGCCCCCAGCCCTCCAGCTCAAGCAAAAAGGCTCTTTAGAAAAGATCTTAAAGAGTGGGCAGGATGGTGGTGGTGCTCTGGGCTTCATTGCAGAGCTTGAATTCCTTCCCYGAAATGCAGCCTCTTGCCCTGAGGGCAGCAGAGCTATGCAGGCATGCATTTATCCATGGGCTATGTATAGTTTCTGTACATAGATGATATTGTGTGCCAACAAAGAAAAAAACTGCTCCTTGTCCGTTACTCCAGGATGGATGCCGGTCAGGCTGGGCAGTAGCAGATAAAAGGARGATTCTGAAGTACCTATATAGTGATAAACTGGAGACTCCACCAAAGTCAGCTGAAGCTCATGTGCAGAGACTCCAACACAGCCCCACTGATCTGCTGAAAACGATGAAAAAAAAAATCAGCCAAGAAGGGCTTCTAAGCTAAAGTGGAAGATACGTGGGGCAGTTGCTGCCAATTTATAGCTTCTTTACATGTGAGCAGATTGGGGAACTGAGACTAGTGACCCCAAATCTCACAATTCTCACTGCTCTACCCTGCAACCAGCCTCTTGCAGGCATCACTTTCATATTTCTCATTGCAAGTATAGGTRCACTTTGGCAGGTTTCAACATTCCCTGGTTTCCGGGAGGGTGATCTTGGCCTCTCCGAGGGCTGACAAAGTGAGCAACAGCTGCTGGTGTTCTGTGGATATTACCACTTCCTCTGTCTCCAGGATTTTGACAATATCAACAAAGTCCTCCTGAAACGATCTAAAATCTAGTGTAGATATGGGCATCAAGAACATCATTTCAACAGTGGATGATGGTGAACATGCTTTAAGTGGCAATAAGAGAAACCAGGGTTGCCCAGATCCCCAATTCCACTTCAGTTTGATAAGAAAATTTGGCCACATTCACTGAAGGGGAGAAAAACCTCATTCCTCAGTGCAGCAGATGCCATTTCAGGATGTCCTGCTCTACTAGACCATGAGATCACCTACACCAAGGTGGTATATTCAGTGGATGCTGCCAGATTCTGCACTGTTCTTGYAGGCAGGTTTCTAACTGTGGCAGCAGGTCTCTCGGTGCCTGCYGCCAATCTAAGCATGGAGAACATGCTTTGCAGCAGCAGTGAGGAGGGAACTGGTGGCCACAGAGTGCTGGTCTGTTCCTCCAGACCTCAATCATATGAGGAGCCTGGCAGATGCCTCCACAAAAGCTTTGCATTGTTTGTCCTTAAGAAAAGGYGAGGAGCTTCATGTGGACTCTGCAGAGCCCAGGATATTGCTCCATTTCAATGACATATCAACCTGGCAGTGCTCAGTCAACATTAGAGGTGTCCAGCTGCGGACCCAGGAGCCAGCTCTATGGAGGAGTCAGCCAGTAGTATTTGATTAAAGGTAAGTTTCGTGAAATCGAACTTCTGTCAGGTTCCCTTTTAGTGGGAAGAAGGAATCAAGGGAGCTTCGTGGTTACTTTGCCCTCTCACCCAGCAAAGGAAAGAGAGGTGTAAAGCACACACRTGGCCCTGAAAGAAAACGACTGAAGAAAAGCTCAGCCGCCCATGCACGCAGCACCTGCCAAGGGGAGTCCCTCACAAGGCACACTTGAGGGACTGTAATGCCCCTGGCAGTTCACCTGTTTCTCCTTCCTTCACAGAGCCTTCCCTCCACCCTTTTCTTTTTCCTGATTTCTTTACATATGAGCTTCCTGTGTCCTGAACAGTTTACTTTAACAAGTTTATTTAAGCTATAAAGGTATTTCTAGGTCACACAAATAATTATACTAACAGCTAACGTATTCCTACAGATGACCTGAACGTGTGCACGCCGTGCAAGTTTCATCTCAAAGTCAGTGGAAGATTTATCATTTTTTTCAGCAGAAGCAGGTGCAAATTCAACAGAAAGTATTTGCTTGGAAATCGTGTCTTTGAGGGAGGATCTCATGGGAGATCATGCTATTGGAGAGACAACGATGATCAGTTTTAATATCCAAGATACCTATCTATAGGAAGGTAGGTATGCTATAACTCGAGCACACAACTAGTATAGGTCTTTYTAAATAAAATAGATTCTCTTTGTGAGGCCTGTTTGAGGTGGGCAATTCCTAGCAAAAGACCACTGACAGTCCTTCGGCAYGATCTCAGGCAATCTGAACTCTCCACAGTTTTTGCATTAACATAGTTCACTTAAAGCTGACACAGTCAGGAACTTTCCAGTAATCCTCATGTTAACTTTTATGCTGGGTTAATAATTCCCTGCTCAATCATCTGTGACTGAGACACCACCAGTAAGATTTTCCAAAGACTCACCTATTAAAAGTAAAGCGGAATCAAAACAACACTGAGAAAAATATTAAAAAAATAAATAAAACAAATGCTCTATCAACACTCCATAAAAGGCAATGCAGAATTGCTAGGTTTTTTATTACRATGATTTATAACCCAAAATGGGACCAAGACCAAGACACTATGCTCTACAACATAAGCACAACAGAAAGAGCAAATATTTTATACTTGATACACTTTGAACAAAGTTATTGAGGATATTTTGTTTTTTGTCTTTTTCTAAACCAGTGAATGGATATAAACTCAAACCTAACACCTAAGAATAATATGCCTCCAATGCTGTTAACTTTGAGACAAGCTCTGAGGTGCCCCTTTGGGTGAAGCTGTTGTTCTCGGAAGGGCTGGTGACAGCCCCTGCGCGAAGCCTCTCCCCAAGCGCAGTCAGGCTCCTGAAGCTCCAAACACCTTATTCTCTCTAGATAATATTCTTAATGTTTTGATTTGGGTTTTTTAAGTCTGCGGAAATCCTTTTTCCTGAACTGATTGAGGCTTAGCAAAGAAATTTAGTGTGTTCTGATTTTGGTGCAAAGAACTTTTGTAAAAAATCTGGACTGGATATACTAACCTTGGTCTTTCTGCTATGAAAGGTTCAATAAGAAGTCTCAGAAATAGGCTATACCGGCATGCTCCCCAAAGCAGAATCTCAATCAGGAAAACAGYATTAATTCTTAAAGTACAGAGATTTTCCTTAGTGATTCAAAGGTGACTTCATATGGCAGCTGAAGTTTCGGGCTCAGATATGCTTACAATTAATTTAGTTATAACAGTAAAAGTTTCCAGATACATAAACAAATAAACTGACAAAAAGGGCTGAAATGTACAGCTTGAGTCAAACTCTTCTCCTAAGGATGAAGTAACCTGYGACCCTCTTTGCGTGCAGCCCAGCAGCCACAGCAGTGGGTTGGCTCAGGAGATGTGTGCTGTGCACCCCRTGACATCACCTGATGAGCTGATCCCCCCAAAGTCAAGGGGATTTCCTGCCTTCTCGTTCTCTTTTTTTATTTTTTATTTTATCTTTTTTAAACTAGGAATTACCAGGAGGTGGGCCCAAAGGGACTCAAAAAGAACATGGGGATAAAAGCAGGAGAAGCAAACAACACAACTGCGACAAGAAACTCAACCAAAGTCTTGGCTACCCTGTATCACCTATAGCAAGAGYTGGAGCCAGCAGCCACACAGAGTAAAGCCTGCTGGGCACAGTTCTCCTGCGCACTGTTTTGTTTTGGCAATCCACAAGCTAAAAGGCTGCCAACAGACACAAACAAAAAATGCAAAAATACATTCACTTACCTGGTTCTTTATTCTTCTCTGAGATACATGACTAAGCTCTGCTCTAACATGAGAGGGGAGGGGATAGTGTTTGTGTATTGAAATGGGTATTAACTGTATCCAAAACACCCCAACAAGAGGGATGAGCAAAGAATAACAACATACAAGCCAGGACACCCTGTCACCTCTCAGACAGAAGCCTGCAGACATCCAGGGATGGGTGCTTCTTTGGTGGAAGCTTTGCAGYGTTTGGAAGGGATTTTTAAAGAATGATGTAAACATTATAAAAATCTTACATAAAGAATGAAGCTCAAAGCATTTGAGAACAATGCAAACAGTTAACACCTCTGTAACTTGCTCCTTTCCTGGAAATCGTTTAGACATAAATGCACTAATTCACAGCGGGATGCTTTCATTTGCACCCTCCTGGGCAAGTTAGGCACATCTGGAAAACCAGTCTTTACAGTGTGTTACAAAATGGAGAGCATCCACTGCAGAATGAACAGATGGACAGGATGATAAGGACATGAAAAATCATGGCAACAAGAAGGGGAACACAGAACAATTAATCCCTGTTTCTCACAATACCAAAGGTATGGATCATCCAGTGAAATTATCAGGGGACACATTTTAACAGAAGTAAAGGAAACACTTCTTAAAAGTGTATGCATCTAAACTATGACAGGACACTGGGAAACACACAAGTCTCCGAAAATGGTAAAACAAATTCAGAAATGATAAGGCCATAGATAGCTATTCAACTCCATAGTCTGGGTGAGACCTGTAGCTCTGTAAAGCCTTAAACATCAAACAGCCAGGAGCTGGCACAGCACAATATGGGAAGGACCAGTCAATACTTGTTCTGCTTCTCATACTCTTTCCCTAATACTTGCTAGAAGGCAGAACTAGAGTAGGGATATTAGGTTTGGCCTCAACCAATTCAGCAGGGCTCACAGGCAATGCTTACAGCAGCTAATAGGCAAGGCCAGGGCACACTCCCAGGCATGCCAGATCACCTGCACGTGTTGGCATCAGACCTGGCACCGTTTTGGTCAGGGCCAGTAGCACCCTTGGAGGTGGCTTTTGTACCAGGTATGATCCTCAGAGGTGGCACAGCTGGACCATGGGCACTGGGATGGGGACAGCGGCTGGGCCACATGTGGAGCACTGGACAGAGGAGAGGAAGCAGGGCTGGCCTGGGCCAGCCAGTGCCACCTAGCCTCCAAGGCAGGCCACCACCCCTGCCTCCTTAAGGAGCTTCTGTAAACATTAGCAGGCAGGTCCTTTATAACTTAAAACCACTTAAACATGCAAAACAGTGGTTAAAATCATCCAAACTAGTTTCTGTTATCTGTATTGCAACTGGGCTCATTGATCTCATACATCTGTTAAATGGCCACTTAGGCTAATTGGAGGGTATTCCTTAATTAAGCGTACCTTCCTTAAGCGCAGGTACACAGGCACGGATGCTGACTCAGAAAGGCAGTCTGGCTAAACCCTTGTCCCCGCACTGCCTTGTATCCCTAAAATTAGCTGTACCAGGAGATCCTCTTTCACCGTTTACTACCTCTCCTTCAGACTCATTTCTCCTAAAAGAGAAGGAAGTRATTTTATTTTTTGACAAACAAATGCATCCAAAAAGGGTGTGTTGTAATGCACAGATTTACAAAGCAGAATACACCCAAAAGCTTCTTTGGGGAGAACCAGCTTTTCCAAGAAGCTGATTCTTTGTTCCTTGTTTTCAAAAAATCATTTCATACGGATGGCCGGATCATTCCCGCCTAGGAGAAACCCTTGGGCAGTAACTGGTGCAAGGAAAGTCCTGGGGTGCTCGCCTCACTGAACATGGCCCTGGAGCTCTGTGAATCCTAGCCTAGCCATGCAAGACAGGTTTTCCTTGAAACTCCCTGCCTCCCAACTGGCTCTTGCCTCCTAACTGGCTCTCAAGACACATTTTCTGAAAATCAAATGAGGTTTCCCTAAGAAGGCTTCTCAGCTGGGTCTACCTTCCAGTTTATGCCCTAAGGAGGGTTTCTCATACAGAAGAAAGAGCGTCTCTGACTGGATCTCTTTTATCTGCTAAATGCCACAGAGTCTTTGGAAGGATAATGCCAGTGCCCATCTGGCCATCCCTACTTCCACCAGGCTCCTCTCAGTCCATTACAATGAAGATCCATGACTTTATGCAACAAGAGAGGTGGAGATCTCTGCATGCAATGAGTATCTTTAACACAGGGATGCCAGAGAGAAGAGTAAAAGGGAAGATGATTTAAAATCAAAACACACTTCAACAGACATGAAAGCAACTTGCTTCTTTATGCTACACAAACCTGTCTTACAGTAAAAGATTACCACATTTTCTAAACAAAACTGGTTTATTATTACGGACCGCTTAACTGAGTGCTATCATTGTGCAAAGTCTTTGTATATCTTTAAAAAACAAGAGTGGTTTAAGCCTTTTTGTCATCTTTGAGGATGGATAAAGCACAATGAGAATTAATTCTAGGTGCAAGGACATTAGTTTCAGTGGTCGCCTCACAGTAACCTAAATTCCCCAGCCTGCAACCCCTTGGGAGTGAGATATTAAGACAGTCACCTTCTTCTCTCTGACTGTAGTAGACTCCGCAAGTTTTCTCCCACAGCTCTGAGAGGAGAAAACCAAAAGAAGACATTGATTTCATGACCGTGACGGGCCATTTCCCAACTCTGAGCATTTTTACACACATAAGCCAATTAGCATGAGCCTGATTCTGATGACTCACCCTGCTTAGTTTGCTTCATCTCCTTTGCTGCTCACCAAATGCAAGCTAGTACAGGCCAAATCCTACCCAGTTGATACTGTCTCATGAAAGCAATTATAGCAAGTCGGTTCTCAGATAGCCTGTCTACTATCTCACACAGCTTACAGACACACTGAGGAAACACATTTGGGCACATTCTGCATACTAGATGTGTCCTACATTCAGCTTTTCACCCTCTCTCTTTTCTAAAAGCACTGAATTGCAGCCCCTGGGTTCTGAGGAAACAAAGTAGGACTGGGGGGAAAGAAAAAAGGGAACAAGTGTGGAAAAAGCTCAAGTTAGCAGTAGATAAGATGACGCCTGAAATACCAGCAACCTCCCTGGAGCCGCCTCTCTTGTGCCTACCGGTGAAGCTGCACCAGTCTTTGCAGAGATAGAAACTTTTTTTTTTTTTGAAGTGTAGCCAGAGTTATGAGTACAATCCTCTGAARCCATAAAGGTTTTCTAAAGTGTGAGAGAGGCCAGAGCGCAGCCTTTTATATTCTCCCTCTTTGTTCAGATCAGGAATTTGCAATCCAAATCCCAGCCACACCAGGGTAGGCAATGAGCCCAACCACTGTGAGTAAGAAGCATCTGAAAGAGTTCACGAGGCTGCTTGCCAAGGAGCTGCCGTGAGACGAGGTGAATAGAGCTTGAAAAACTGTAYGTATATAAAACCAGTAAGATAGCAAATAAGAAACCTGTCCTGCAGTGTGAAGGAATGTGATAGCTACCYACTGCTCCCCAATACTTGCACAGAGTCCTTAAAATATTAACAGGGTTATCAGCATTTGCTTATCAGTTACAGTAGTGCCTRGATAATTCAAAAGGACTTTGCCAGAGCACATAAGCACATCCTCCTTTTCAATACTTTTACCATACAGAAATTCCTATTACCATCAAATTTCTTACCTTTTTAAATCAGGATTTGCTAAAACTTTTTCTAAGAAATTTAGAAAGGCAGTAACCTACAGGSAATGAAGGACTAAAAATATTCAGTTATTTATTTTTGCATTCCTTTATTACAGTATTTCCTTCTACTCTGTGTGTTTCCAAGATACAGGCTTTTAAACATGTTCACCATTTAAGAATCTTATACGGTTTTGCTGTGGGCAATACAGACGCATCTTGCAGCACAGAACTTGTGGCAGTTTCAAGTCGCAGGGGTGGCAGAATTTCATACGTATATGGGCACRGAGTTTTGTACCCACAAAAGACAGTTAGGATACAGTTACCTACACGGGTTAGGTGCTCACTATTGCGCAAACAGCACTGGAACAGATTCTCCCCTGAGTGTGAGTCAACATGGTTGCACAAGTCTAAGGGAGGGACAGCATAACCTTTTGAGATCTGTATGTTGAAAGGACTTTCTAGAGACTTTCTGCCTTCCAGAGGGGACAAAACACGAGTATGGGCAAATACACATAATGTCTTCTAATATCAACTAGCAGAGGCAAGGCAAGGCAAGGGCACCCACTTAGGCAAGCGCAAAGTCTAAACTAATCTAATTACTGCCTCCTCCCTTATGCCATTTCTGGTACCTGTCCAACCATGCACTAAATTTTTCAGCACAAAGTAATAAAAACCCAACTCAAAAAAAACCAACAAAAATTAATACTTTTTTTCAGAGTTTGGCTGCAAATGCACAGCTGACCTAAGTCAATATAACTGCTAGCTGTCATGGCACCATCTCCTCCTCTGCACTGGTACTCATCTGATACTATACTGGGCTGTTCCTTTGCCCCATCAGAATCTTTTTGTTTAGCTGGTTTGTCTTTTCAAAAAAGTAGTTTGGCTTTTAATCAGTTTTCATCCTCTCTTGCACTGTAGCAACCAGAAGCTAGACTGGCTTAGATCTGGGGTGACCCACAGCCTATGGTATTTCTGTGCATCTTCCAGCCCCGCTAATTTATCTACCTTGTGGATTCTTAATCTTATTTTGACACCATGTTTAAGAGAAAATGGCAATGCTGTTATCAACATATAACAACTTACACAAGCTTAGGCAGTTCAAAAGGCTAATGCATTTGCAATTTGTTAATATGTGTATTTAATTTCTGCAGGAGAAAGAGAATTGGAAAGAATTTTCCCATCAACAGGTTCAATTTTCTATTGAAGGGAGCTCCTCAAGGAACTATGTCGCATATACATAATACTACTCATAAACTATCAAGCATTCATTAATTCACCAAGCTGCATCTCAAAGCCAGCTGTGCTTCTGTGAATCCCTTTACAGAGGGGTTTTTCGAGAACTTTGCTTCTCTAATGCTTTCCAATTACGATCTAACATCCCACCTACGTTTATTCATAGTCAGTTCACCTACAGATATTTTTCTTTTCTTTTCTTTTTTAASTGACCTATGGTTACCTTTGTTTTCCTTAAATAACTTCAGGGAGGTCAAAGACATTCATAATYCTTGCTTTTTCTTTTGCTGAATTAAAGATGCAATCTTCTACCATACAYGATACCTCTAGTGAAGCAAACTCTCTGTTCCCAACTTGTCCCCTGAACACCTTTGCACGATAAACTAACTTTTCTTAAGTGAGAGCTATAACAATATTACAGACAAGAGGTATTAGCAGTGCCTTGTACAGCAACATGTAATACTTCATTTAATACTTTATTTAATAAAATCATTCCACTTAACACATCCCTAAACTTGAAGACCCATATTCCAATGCATTTTTCAGACATTACATTGCTTCTTTCTTTCTGTACCAATTTAAACACAAAGATGGTGACTGGATAGGAACAATAAATTACTGTAATTTCAGAAACAGAATAATTTTCCATTCTGATATTTGATAATCCCTGATTACTTCCCCTTTCCTCCTTTTCAATCATACCATAGAAGGGAAGATCATACTTTTATCAGCTCCATCAATATGTCTGACTGTGCCCAGAAGCACAGCTAAGAGGATCGTTCAGACTGTCACTTATTTTAAACTTGCTCTCTCATTTCCTCTTGAGATGAGCAGACTCACGCTGCAGATCGTCAGCCCCTACCCTGAGACACAGTTTCACAATGTATTTCTGCCCCACCACAGGCATTTCACATACAAGTCTAACCCTGAAAGGCTACTAACAGTCCTTTTCACAGGTCATTTTCAGGGAGTTAAATGTGCCCAGAAATCTCAGAAAYGTTCCTTTTCCAAATTCTCCTCGCCTCTTTAAAACAAAAGAGCAAAAGTGCCCGCAGTGCAAACCTTCTTTGCTGAAGCAGTCATAATTCTCTTTGGGACCTTGTGTATCTGTATCACCACTGATACTATAAGGGAGAAGGACTYCAAAGGAGGATTATGCATCTGCTGGAGAGGAACCCTAGGGAAGAAATCYTGTAAATACTACCTAAGAGGTGGGATAGTCTCCAAAGAGAGGWCAGCATAGTCCTGACACATCACATCATAGTCCTGACACTATATATTAACAACATATTACTTTCCTAAGGAAAGGGACTGCATTGCCTCTAAACAAGCAGTACTACACAGCCCAACAGAAGCAAACATGAGAAATGTGCTGAAATGCCATCACAGGTAGGCTAATATGTTCCATGAGATTTTTGTGACTCAAATTATCAAAGAGAAAATTAAATGCTACAAAATATCTATGAACAAAAATGGAAAAGAAATTAATTTAGAAGTCTAATAAGGAACAGAAGCAGTGGCAGCTTGTTTGTGTGGGATTACTAACCACTGTGCTTTCCARAAGCGATTAAATTACCCTGCAGCTCGAATGGATCAGCATCTCATGTTAGTGTAGCAGCAGCTCACAGAGTCTAGCTCGTGGCATCGACCTGCTCCTCTATGCAATGTGTCTGCACCCACGAGCAGCCAGGGAGGCTGAGCCAGGACTGGGAGGATGCAAAAACCTGCCCCAGAACGGACTTCCAGGAAATTAGCTGCTGACCGCCAGGCATGGGAAGCGGGGAGGGATCACACTCGTCTCAGAACGAGTCCAAGCCATGCTTTCAGTAACCACTGTACTGTAAAATGCAAAAATAGTGCAAGACAGAAAACGCCCTGCAAATGTGAAGACAGACATGTGGCACTAAAATTATCAGGCCGAGCTCTTTGCTGATTAAATGGAGGAATTCAGTGACCTTGACGGAGCCTTGCCTATTGACTGAGCGAAGCATACACCTTACACAATACTGTGTAACAAGATTTAAGCAGTAGGTATAAAGAATCCAAAAAGCAAAAACTGTGAATTTCACAACTGCAGAAATCTCAGAGAGATTCATTTCTCTAAAATTCAGTTTCATCACCCTAATAGAATTTCATTAGTCTTTTCTTATYATTATTCATTTATATATGTTTAAGTACCTTAAAATGCTCAATATACTGACTTTATACAATACTAATGCAATAAAATGTCATCCCATAGAATTTATATGCGATGCACTGAATATGAGTAAAGCATGTAAAGTTTACCCCATGGGACACTTCAGYCTAAGCAGACACCAGTAATCAGGCCTGATGGAAAGCTTTCAACTCAACTATGAAAGTTGTCACTTCACTTTCCCTTTAGTCTTTGAAAAGAGCAATGGGATCTTTTAACAGTTCAAGTCAGATTAAGAAGGCAAACAGCAAAACCAGGGCACCACTGACAGCACCGCAGAGCAGGTGAAGCCACCTCTCCCAAAGGACTTCCCACGGAAAACAAGGAATCTATGTGAAACTGCTCCTGACACAAGGAATCTGGGTTATTTTATCTGATCATCTCAGCACCTTGGCTTCAGAGAAGCTGATACACATGCACTGAGCCAAGGAGTGAATTAGTCATCTCAGCTTAAGAAATTCCCTCAAATTTGGCAAGGGACATATTTTAGAAGCAATTGTACAAAAGTCTGTAAAACTCATTCATACAAAACAGACAGGTTCATTGCATACCATATAAAAAATGTCCTCACCTCTCAGTTCTCACCTGAGTTTATTGCTGTTAATCATTCACATCCATCAGTGCTGTTAGTAATAATTAGGAATTTCTTTATTTAAAGACTCTTAAGCCTGAATAAAGTTACAGACACTACTACTATCTAAACAGTAAGGGAATAGATGCACAGAGAAGTAACAGCACCTATTTGTTTGAGCTAGACAGCAATGACAGCTGCAGCTGGTCAAAAAAGAAAATCAAGAACCAGAGTGAGTATCTAGATAAAAAGTGGGCCAAATTCCCCACTCATCAGCACGAGCGTTGCTCCCACGGACTGTAAAGATGCCAAGCACCGACACCAGCGTGCAGACATGTCCTGGGATGTTGGCCGGCTGCAATGGGCGCTCGGCTGTACATGCCATGCAGCAAAGCCTCCCTGAGTCACTAATTCACACCATTCAGCTCCAAGGTCTCCAGGGAGCCCTGGGCARAGCCTGCAGTTATGGATGACTTTTGGCATTTACAAGAAGGATCCAGACACATTTCCCAGGGGAACATGCTGGCCGTGCGCTGGTCTTAACGTGACCTAGRTATGTACCACACCTCATCCCCACACTCCTGTGCTCTCAAGAGGGAAACGTGGTCCAAAGAGAAGCCCCAGCATGTTCAGGAGGTGCCCTGCTCTGGACTTGCAGGTCTTCAGGACAAAGAAGAGCCTAGGAGCAGGCACATCCCTGACTACAGCCAGCTGCTCTGCCTGTTCACCCTTCTACATCACAGCACCAAGCTGGCCAAGCAGCCAGTCCCAGGATGGCCGCCAGCACCTCCCTGAGCAGACCCTGTCTCCTTGTTTCTTCCAAGCTGGGCATCCAGATCACCCCTGCTCCCAGAACACAGTGTCAAGGATGCAAGAGATAACCCCAGCAGGAGTGATGGAGACCAAGCCACGTGGACATCGGTGGTGAAAGGCTGGACACTCCATAACAAGCACCGGCATTGTTACTTCCACACTCCTCCAACTTTAACATCCACAGTGGAACAACAGGCAGAAAGGATTGCAGCAGCACAAACCCTGGAAGTGTAATGGTCACCCCTGATTCCACCTCCTGCACAGCACAGTCTTGCTCCCTGCATGTTATAGGGGTCCCCTAACAGCCCTGTATATATAGGAACCCTCTCTCAGGGCATCTCTAGAAGAAATGGACCCTGTCCATCACCATGGAGCAAATGCACCCATGAAACAGAGAGAGTCGGGAAACAGTTTAAAGGTCAAAACAAGGTACGGGATAAAACAGAACCTGCCTTGCCGCCCAGCAGGAAAGAGGAAAGGGAATGAGGAAGGATATTTGCCCTTGACTACCAAAATGTTGGCAAGCACCGCATTTAGCAGGCAACTTAGAAGCATCTGCTCCAGTATCAGAAGCGCAATCAACAGGGCCCAGGGGCAGCCCAGAGCGCCGCCATCCTATCTAGCTATCTCCCAGGGCTTTTGGTCAGTAGACGTCTGGTGGTTATTACAGTTATTTACTATACATATTACAAAAACAGCCCCCACCAGGTCTCCACTGTGCAAGGCCCTGTACAAACTTGCAGGAGTCAAACTCTGCTCACCCAGGAGTGGTCACCAGGAGTGGTGACCACAGTCCGGCAGCAACCTGTGGGCTGGGGTCCCCGCCAGCYGCACATCCTGCCAACACGGCGCCTCTCTTAAACACAATACAGAGCAAATGCATAGAACAAACACAAAGAGACAGGGGGAAAGAGGATAACAAGGAGGAAAAAAGAAAGACCAGCATGTTTTGGCATAATAAGCTTTCAGCCCAGTTAGACATCCACCAAGTCCTAAAATGTATCCTGGGTTTACACTTTGCATAACCAGTGCAAACAACTCCAAGCGTGCTGTCAGCAGCTTAGAGGAGCCACTGCCCGACCTATAAACAGTGATAGCAATCCCCAGGACAGAAGATTACAGATGAAAGGATCTATGTCTAAACATCAATTCCTCAAATACAAGATTGAGATTTCCAAACTCAGCGTAGAATAATGTTAAGTAACTTAGTAAGTAAAAGCTAGAAGTTAACAAAATCTATCTTATCTATCATTTCAGAAAAACACATTTTTTTCCCACATCACATTAACTATGTTTAATTTTTTTTACAGTTAGGGGATGTTCTAAGTGGCTCCGAATTGCCCATCTGGGAAATGCAGCCTGGGGTTTTCTCTGCTTCTCTGTTTATTGTTCAGTTATTTCTATTTCTATCTGAGCCTTCCTTAAGACACAGCATAAGCTATTACTTTCKGAAATTTTCACACTGGATTTTTTCAATTATTATGCAGAATTGTTACTCAAACCTTTATAAAGTTCCTTYAGCTCCTTCCCTGTAACCCTGGAAAAACCATTGAAATGAACTATTAGTAAACTCTTCCTAAACCAATTATTTCAGCTTTAAGTAGTAAGCCAAAAAAATTAAATGTACTTCAAACTTCAAATTTGAACTTCAGGCTGAAAAACCAACTGGCATGAACCAGCAGGTTTTGTGAACCCTAGAAACTGAAGTTAAGAGGGGATTTAAACTTGCAGACAATTGTCTGCCAGATGGAGAGCTCATCGGGTAGAGCACACATTGCTAAATTACACTGTGTCAATAAAAACAGGGCAACATCAGAAACACACGCCACGGGAAGCGGGAGAATCGGCTGATGGGGGAGCTTGCCGAGAGCCTGTGCCGCGTGTGTCCTGACAACGCCGACCAGCTCCAGCGTCAGCGAGCGCATTGCGGGAGAAGCCGCGGGACCCGAGCAGCAAGCAGTAACATGTTGATAATTACTAGCGAGTCAATCATCGTGACAAACTGCAGTGAGAAAGAGGATTAAACAGTAGGTGAAGATGTGCTGAACTCGAGATATTTAGTGGTGTAATAGGCTGATCCCAYGAACCCTTCCACAACTGACCCTTTAGTCCGTCTGGGGGCTTCTCCACATGAATGCATGTCAGAGAAGGCTTTTTCAAAAATACATTTACAAACAGTTAAAGCCAGAAGACAAATAAATCAGATCTAATAAATAGGAAAGCAGTCTCAGAAAAGCCCTGGGGTTCTTTGTTGTTTATTTTACCTTTGAGTTCCTGAACACGAAGATATGAGTCCCTGGCTACAGCCAGAATTGACCTAGTCTTGATGTGGACTGAACAGTTTATGATCCAGCTCTTATTACAGCCTAAAGAAAATCCAGCAACACTGAGTCAGAGCCAGACTATCTAAACTGGTGCTCCAGTGAAACGGAGGTGCCTGGATACAAGACAGTGAGCCAGAAAGCTGACGCTCGGCACATTGCAAGTGTGAGCATGACTCTGGAGCTTATGGCACTTACCTAAGAGATGGGAATCGTAAGTCCCAAACTGTTTTATGTATCACATTCGGCTGCTCTTTAATGTGTAGCACAGCAAGAGCTTTCAGATCAAGGACTGGAGCCCAGCCCATCTCTGCCCGAGATAAGTGTCCCCATTGCTATGCTGAGTGAAGTGCCTAAGCGGTAGCAGGGTGGTATTTCAAGTGCTCCCACTTTATGGGACACTTAATTGCCTAAATCAGGATACCACTCCAGAGAACAGACACCTGAAAAGCGAAGCTCTGCAGCCTGTAATGTTTAGTTAGACATGCAAGTCCCATACTGGATCCAAGTCTTGAGAGATGCCAAACGCCTCTTCCTAGCTATGTCAAGAGCGAGGTACCATAAGTAACAAGAGCTCTCCCTGGTAGTGTCCAAAGGCTGGCAACCACACGTTGCTAAAACATGTAATGCATTGGTTAGTATGTGACAACTTCTACATGATTTAAACTAAATTCAGATAACTACACAGAAAAAAAGTACCGTTAGGGACTTAAAGGGTCTCCTTCAGAGCTAGACCTAGTATGATGAATGCTGAAAGCAAAGGAATAAACTAGGGACTGCTCTGGACTGGCTCCCTAGAAAATCCAGAAGTGCTATAGCATGAATTCAGCTGAATTAGCTAAGTGAGCTGCTAACATCAGTTTCAAACAGGGTCAAGGAATCTGATCTGGAGCTAATGAAAGGAAAGAGCAAAGCCAACAGATCTAGCAGTTCTTCCTACCCACAAAATGTATTCAGAGGCAGAGCAGCTACACAGAAACATCCTGATCAAGTTTGCTTCATTATCTCTATTAATTCTCACGAGGACTTCCAAACCTATTAGGTCCCTTGGGATGCTGGCCCTCACGTCCGTGAAACTCAAATTTGATAGCACAGATGTGCTCTGCCCCTTTTGGCAGGGTCCAGATGGCTGGGCTTCTCCCTGAAACTAGACATAAACTACAGACTCCACACCAGGAGAGAGCCGGTGTTGACAATGGCTGTTAACAATGGGCTCTCCCTGGTCTCCCTTCTTCGGAAAGCGCTGAAATATTTTGACCAGATGTGTCATTTCCAAAAGTGCTACAGACCTGCTGGAATGTAGCATCTATCACACTTTCCGCAATGGTGTTGAAAACACGTTGGCCGCGTATGCCTCTCTTTGTATATGATAAGCATAATGTGTCCGTGCTTACTACGTGGCCCGTATAGGATTTACTACAGCTTCRCCATGTCATTCATTTGCTTTTTTTGTGCTTGGCAAGTGTAAATACTGGAATAAATATGAAAGTAGTTACAGATTAGCAGCTGTAACTGCTTGTTGAAACAAAGTCCAAAAGCTTTTGTTTCTCAAATGTTAGCAAATCCTACTTTCTGTCCAAAWTTTTTTTCCCAAGTGCAAAGATCGCCTTTATGAAGTAGTTTTGAAGTTTATTTCTCCGTTGTATGCCAAATTCCCATAAAAGCATGCCTTTCCCCTTCCTATACTCAAACTCTTGAAAACMTTTAAAATACACCCCAAAGTTATTAATGGCAAAACATTTTCTCAGGTACAAGCTGTAGTCCCCCCAAACCCTTCTAGTCCGCAAATCTTGTTAATGCAGCTAGTTTTCTGTACAGAAGTAAGCACATTCATCTCTACAGAGGAAAACTAATGCTTCCTTCCTGGCRTATATTTAGGGCAGGTTCATCCCACTGAACTTCAGCTATCTAACAACACAGCAATTAGCCCAAGTCAGTCATTYCTGTTCCCTCTTTAATCAGTGGAGTGAGATGGGCATCTTCACCCTGCAGCCCTCCCACCCATYGGCTCAGTGTGAGTGGGACCTGCATAACTAACTTTAGCAGATAACTTATTTCTCCTATGGAAAATGTCAGATGATACAAATCTGGAGACAGGAACCAACTGTATCTTTGGTTACAGYATTCAACAAAATGAACAAGTTTATAGGAAATCTAAGCCAGTTTACACACCTGTGCCTTATTAAAAAATGCATTAGACAAACAAGAAATCTCTGAATCACAGATCATAAAATTTTCCAAGAAGATTTCATCCTGCTTCCTTTGGAAACTTTTGTTACACCTATAAATAGTTCAGTGCTTTCAACACTGGAAAGGGAGCTGCACTAAGGGAAAAAAAACAGTAAAATTTCTGTCACTTGTCACAGAAACACAAAGTGGCAAAAATGAATTTAATCAGAAGTTCTTTCTTTCAAGTGCACTACTACTGTGAACAAGGCTTTGAAGAGCTGAGCCCSTTGTCAACTTGTTCTGCACTCTGCTCTATGCAATCTTTTGGCAAAATAATCCCAAAAAGGGGAACAGACAACAAAAAAGCCAGCTAATCATAAAAGACAGCACTGGCATTTGTTTCTGAAATGTCAAAGTAGATGTCAGAGTAGTTTAAGCACTATTTTGTCTAAAAACATCATCATTCCCACACAAACCAGGATAGAATGATTATAACATGGAAAACTGCCAAAAAGGGTTATTAGATCTGATTTGAATATCTTCAACCCTCTTAACCCTATTCCATTTCCTAGTAAGCTACCATAGAAATTTTCGGAAATACAAGTCAGAATGCCAAAGAAAGCTAAGAGAGCGGGTTGCCCAAATCCTCTAAATTAGGCAACACTGACTTAAGCACATAAATTGTGTTGTTATCTCAAGCACTCAAATGTGGCAAATCCGTGGCTTATAAAAGAGAGGGAGAGGGGATGGAGAGAGCAGGAGGTAGCGTGCCGTTTCTGCCATTTGACCCTCCCCTTACTCATCCTCAGTGCATGAGCGTTACAGCTAGAGTCGCCCACTCTCTGAATATTGAAAAGGCGTTCGTAGCGGTTAGCTTTTAAGGGGTTTCTGCTTCACTTTTGCTTCTTCTCCGCCCAAAAAACAATTGTGCTCCCAACTCTGAGATCAGTCCCGCACCTTTGCCTCAGTCCCACCTGACCCAGGACGCTGCGGACGCTTCGACTTGCCCGCCCCGAAACCCTGCCGCTCTCCCGGCGGCGGCACGGCAGCCTCCATCGGCCTCGGCGGGCGCCGGCAGCCGTCGGAGCCGGGCTCCCGCGCGGGCTGGCCGCCCGCGTGGCAACCCAGGGTCCTTCCCGGGGAAACCGCTTTGCTTGCGCCAAAACTACGCTATGGTGCAGAGCTGTTCACTCGCTAAATAACTAGGTTAAAGCTAGCTCAGATGTGCGTACGTATGCAGCTGGTCGCACTGCAAACACACGCCTCTGCGGCCGCGGACCCCGAGCATCCTCCTGGCCGCAGCACCGGGGAGCACCCGGCAGCCTCACCAGCCCCTCTCTGGGGATATGCGGAGGCATCTGGGCTCCGCTGGGACCAGCCCCTGAGAAACGCGAGAGCGCTCCAGCGCCCGTGTAACAGCCTGCAGAGGGTCCGGCCGGAAAAGCCCTACTGAACCGCGGCACGCACGCGAGGCACCTTCACGTAACATCGTGCTTGAAATCCAGCATTATGCTCCTCGGTCTTGACTCGTCTGATGTGTAATTTTGAATACATATGTCTGAGAAAATCCATTAATTCCAAAGTCGGGAGTCGACAACAGAAGGGAGTTTTAAGATACTGGTTCTATGCACTCAAGAAAAATGGGCCATTCAATGAGCAAATGTAAAATTATACACTTTACAACAGCCTGGTACTTCCTCAAGTAGCGCTTCCGATGTTGGACATAATAAAGCAAAAAATCCCACTGCTTCACACCATCTACTTCTACTATAGGTAGAAGTACTTCTACTGTAGGTGGCTACTTCTATGATGGGTTTACTATCAGCCTAACATCCAAGCTAGAAAGCTGTTCCTTTTCTCTAACAAAAAGGCTCTTTTGTACTTATTTTTGACAGTAACTCAATGCTTATTCTGGAATTGCCAGTTTTCAGTAGGCTCCACAACCTCATCCCAAAACAATTCTAAACAGAAGAGCAAAACAAAAGAAAAAGCAGATTCTTCCTACTTTTCAAGTTTGAAATAAGATTTAACTTCAGTGACTTCTAAGAGAAGAGTAAATTACAAAAAGGGATACACTAAGCAGACCAACACATGAGTACACCCTGAAGCTTAAAAAGGAGTCCAGAAACATAAAACAATTACCAATCCAATTAAACACTGATTATTATAATGATCTCCCCATTTGCAAATAATTTGGCAGTAGGGCAAAACCATTCTTCAGGCAAACCCTTCAATGCATTTCTCTGAATCTAACTTCTATCCCTTGGGACTTATATCAAAAAAAGCTTACTTCTTCTCTTTAATATCTAACATAGAATCATAGAATCACAGAATCAGTCAAGTTGGAAGGGATCTCTGGAGATCATCTAGTCCAACCTCCCTGCTCAAGCAGGGTCACCTGGAGCATGTTAGACAGGGTTGCATCCAGGCGGGCCTTGAAGATCTCCAGAGAAGGAGACTCCATCTCGTTTTTCTTATTCATTCTTGTTGTAACCCTAAGGTCTGCCTCTTTTCTGCACAGCACCAAGAGAAGCAATCAATGTTTAGGCAATAAAAAATAAAATAAACTGTCACTGCACTGAGTGAAGTGCGCACAAAGCCAGCCATAAAAAAGCCAAAACCCTGTGGCAACCCAATAACTTGCAGAGGAATCCCAACGGGAAGACCGTGACCTGACTCTGCAAATACAAACACACACTTAATTTGGGGTTTTAAGCAGCATTGCTGAGGTCAGGTTTACTTAGGGTTTCGCTATGCATTATCGTATCAAACAGCTGAAGCTGTAATCGGCCTCCGCACCCCCAGCAGCGGCTGCCCCGCCGCAGCTCCTCGGGTGGCCGCGGGTCGGCTCCGCGATGCCGCCGGGACCGCGGCACCCGGACCCAGCCACGCTGGCAGTTCCAGCTACTAGAGAAAGYATCTCTTTTATCTACCTACTCCACRGGCAAGCGTTCTGCGTGTTTATTCAGGGAAAAGCGGAAGCTGCGACACGCCAAATTCTCCCTCTTGCCAACTGACACGGCCGTTTYGTAGACTGCTTTGGCCGCGACAGCTTCTGGAGGAGGAACGGGAGCTCTCTTCCCCAGGTACCCGTTGTGAGAGACCCCTAGTATTTATGCTTCCGGGCTTCATTTTGTAGGATGAGGTTAAGCAGAACCATGTGTATATGCTTCAACCACTGAGGTATACTAGGGCACAAAAATTGTTTATTTACAGGAGCTTGAGCTGCAGATAACACGCTGATTTATTTATTTGCTTACAGCGGGTATCTTTTTTATCTCACTAAAAAGTTATTTTGTTAGTCAGCCTTCCATTACATATTTTGCTCTCATAGCCCTAGATGTTTTCCTGTCTTCTGAAATAAAAATACACCACCCCTATGAAATCCAGGAATTAAGTGGAAGGAAGCGCATAAGAAAGCAACGAGTTACCAAAAGCTTTTTATCAGGCTGCAGCAGATTACAGAGGAGGGAAACTAGCTCTCCTGCTAGTTATAACTTCTTGCAAAAGGCTAGTAGATTCCAGGATGGAGGAGCAAATACCTGAAATCTAATTTATATAGAACCAGGAAGGAATGTAGACAGCCACAGAAGATCTGGGAGCTGTTCTGACTTGGAAAAGATCATCACTAATATCAAGTCACCATTTAAGGAAAACAAACGTAAGCTTTCACAAACACTGTATGAAGGCTACTAAAACTGGTGGCGACCTTCCACTGCAGCTCCACTTGATACACAAAGCACCGGCCACAGGCTGCCGTGCTGCAGCCCTCCGTAGCGCGTGGACGTGCTGTTGCCAAGGCGGTCACCCTGCTCTTCGTAGTCTGCAAGTTGCTGCTTCTTCCTCCCTTGGCGCTGGATGCACGCGAAATGCAAGTGCAGACAGGGCTATACAAGATCGCCAGCCACATCAGAGCTCCAGGCGGTGGTTCTGGGCTCTCGCTGCGACCCAACACGCACCGCCGGCACAGGAGCGCTCTCCGAGAAGCACGCGTCTGCCCAACGCCTCCACCTGAGGAGCGAGCAGAGGGAGCACCCCTTCATTCCTATAATCTTGTAATTGCCTCACCTGCAGGCATCGCGCCGCAGCCGCGTTTAACCCTCCTGCAATTTACTTCSCTGGCGGCTCCGGGGAGGCCGCAGAGAGCGGCTCGTGCGTGAATCCCTCCCGGCTGACACCTGACACCGGCCGGCCGCTCCAGCCGCGCGGCGCACAGGGAAGCGCGTCCGGGCGCGGAGACGGACACGGACGTCGCCCGTACCGGAACGGGTTTCTCCACGAAGCTGCCCCAAACCGGGCGAGACCTCGGCAACGTCCACGACGCGGCCGCGGCTCAGGCGACGCTTCGCCCACCCGTGGGCCAGCGGGCATCGCGGTGGGACCAGGCACTCGGGCAGCACCACCCCAGCCCCGTGCACCACCCTCTGCGCCCACCTAGAGCTGGCCTTCAGCCTGCCAAGGTTGCTTTTCCCTCCTTTTTTTTTTCCCTTTAATCCCAAATTTTCTTCGCACTGACAAAGCCCCCAAAGCCTTGTGTTTACGGCACAATTGCAGCCTCAAATTTATCATAAGAGCTAAAACAAAGTATAATATCTTCTGTTATATTTGCATGGAGAGCAAACTGAGCAGGAGAGCCAGGATCATTAACGTAACGACTGTCAAATTACAATTGTAACGAAGATCCTTTAACAAGCTTTGAGTCAGAAAAACAGGAGTTTATGGCAGCGCAAATGAGCTCTATCTCAACTTGTATTGGTTGATAGTCAATAATGTCACTAAACGCCACTAGAGATTAAAAGTCAAGGAAATGTAAAAGGAAATCATTACCTTGCACACACTCAAAAATACTGGGGTGTCTACCTCTCGCTAAGGACAATGGCTCTTAAAGGCTGTATCCAAAATTTGTATTTATTTGGGCCATTTGAAAGCTGCAGCGTATAGTCAGGTTGGCTATTTTATCTACATCCACTAATTGGAGTCTAATCCCAGAAGAGTTTACACACAGATCCATTGTATTCGAGCGAACTGTCACTCATGATAAGTGGGGCTACTTGTGGCACTAAAACGAAGCAGGTGCACGCACAGCTTGCAACGCGATCCCGGAGCAAACTCGGGCCGCGGCCGGGAAAAGCTGAGGCTGGCAGCAGCTCCCCTCCGCTCCGCAAGAGGAGACGGAGGCATAAGGTCTAACGCAGGCAAAGGCAATGTTACTTGAGCAATACTTAAACCATTTTTTGACTAGATAAATTCCAAACTAACCAGCATCAATTTGACAATTTCCCTTTCAGTACTGTAAATCTTGTGGGCAAAAAATAAGTCTGCAGCAAACCTGCTTATTTAATTGTATGCTTATTAATAACAGTAAGAAATCACAGACTGATTTAATATCMACTGCTCGTTTTAGAAGCCCTGAGTATAGTCCTTACCCCATCAGGGAAAGCAAGAGTGGGGTTTCAGCAGGGGGCAAATTTCATCCCCGTTGTTAAGAAAGTGTAACGAGGCTACACGCAGGAATGGGGATACGAGGCCAAGCTCTGCCTTCCGGCAGCAAAGCCTCGAGGGCGCGAAGGCAAAGGCGCCCGTTCCCCGCGGGCGACCCAGCACCCGCGCTGTGAGCCTGGCCGGCGGCGCCGAGCCGCCGGCTCTCCGGGCAAAAAAGCCCGGAGGATGGAAGGGAGCAGACGAGGCCGGCGCGGRCACGCAGAGATCCGCTTCGGAAGCGCCCTCCCCTTCCAACGCTGAACACCGGCGCGCAGACGCCCGCAGCAGCRCGACCGTCCCCGCTCCTGCCCCGGACCGGCAGCAGCCCCGGGCCCGGGGAGGCTCCGCGCGGACGGACCCTGCCCGCCGCCGGCCCACGCGGCTCCCGAAGGCGCTCGCGTTACCAGCTCAATTTTTAAAAACAAAGTGCATCATTCGCGAGTTTTGCTACACCAATCGTTACGGTTTCCTTGTTTTTCATGATTCTTAACATTTTGTTTATAGGCGGCGGGCCAAAATCACCACATGCATCCAGCTCATTTTCACRTCAGATGAAAGAATACCGGGCTGAGCTATATCTCAGAGTCTCACGGTAGTTTATTTGAGTAGGACATCTCCTCACTAGCCCCACACACACTCACACGCCTTCAGAGCAGACCACAGCACCGGGTGAAAATAGCATTTTTAAACAGCGGTGTCACTTCCGACTCATATATAGATCAAATTCCCCGAGTTCATAAAAGCTCAAATTCTTCACTGACCTGAACAGCAGCTGTGACTAGGGCAGGACTTTCTGTCTGGGTTGAGAGGTTAATGGCTACTCSATAGACACGTTTTTCAGTTAACTGGCAGGTCATTTTAGCAGATGATTTACAAGTATTTTGCAACACTTGGAGATAACCAYGGGGAGTATTTCAGTCCGAACTTCTTCTCTGCCTACATTAGATAAACTGGAGAAAGCAGGCAGGTGAGAGTTTCCTGGATATAATCCCAAACTCTGCAAAACTCTGCCCTTCCAATATCCAAACAGCAAACTTGTCAAAGTCAACATCAAATGGAGTTCACTGCTTGTCAAAATGATTTTAAAATCCTATTGGTAGAAAGCTCTCTTCTTTCTAATATCTAAGTGCAGGCAGCAGACAGACAGTTTTGATCAAAATCAGGAAGACTTTCAAAGTTCACATCCCCACCAAATATGAAAATGATGCACTTAACGCTCAACCTCCTGCTACTTAACAAAGCGGAGGTTTTAATTCCTTCATTCTCCTGTCTTAGACTTCACCCATTTAAACTGTAAAAAGACGCTCAACACCATTACAGTGAAACTGGGATACTTTGTATAATCTGTTTTTCTGTCCTGAGCACTCTCTTCACGTAGTCTGATAAAACGACTTTTCTAAGCTTCTTGTGCTATGCCAAGTCCTTATCTCTTGCTGCTAGATAAAGYGCTACTGGTTCAGACAGACGACGACCACGCAGTCACCTGTATGTTAATCCAAATGTTTTTTTTTAAGGTCACAAGCCAACTGCCTGCTTTTCTGCAAGTCCTCACAGGACACGGAAACAGCATTTGTGAGTTAACTTACCACATTAGCTGCCCCCTAGCATTTTGCAAGAAATTGGAGGCCCTGTCAGACGATACACCACAATAATTTCAATGAGTTCAGTTAATATCACTTTCATTTTCCCGAAGCAAAAAGGAGCTCAGGCCTGCAAACACAACAGAGAGGATTGCTCACTACCCCGAGGCCCCATCGCTCTCCAAATGATTACTTACAGTAGCAAGCGCTGCCAGGATTGTGCCATAGTTAGGTATTTTTTTTAAATACAATCACCCAAAGAGAAGCATCTCCTAAAGTGTCATTATATATACCTAGTACTCCCAGCTATTTTATGCAAAAAGAATACAAATATTAGCTTTAGCTTGCACAGAGTTGGGGAGAAGAATGTATCTGGTTATAACCTCTGAAAGTCAACAGAAGTATGGGATCAGGTCCACAGTAAACTTTAAAGAGTGGCACCTGCAAAGGAAATTACTCACTGCATGATTGATGCCACAGTAAGAGACATAAAAAGTAATTCCATGATAAGCAAACAACCCAGCAGAAAAAGAATAATCTCCTAAGAGTATGTGTARGAATACATATCGAGCAATACTGAACAGTCTACCTAACGGCAGAGACAGTCCTCGCACACACACGCAATTTTTCCAAGTAATTTAATTGTATGGTACCCCCTGYCAGTTCTCTCGCCCACCCCCAACAGCAGATTTTTCAGGGCTGTTTTTGGTGCTGCATTTGAGTAGAATCTGCCTTTAATTCTAATACAGCAACCCCAGTGCCGTTAGCTATGCTCCAGAGCTATTATACCACTATAGCTCACTGCTTTAAGAGTAGGCATGTCCCGCAGAAACACACACCAGCTACGCAAACCAGAGGCCAAATGCTCAGCCTGTCAGACAAGTTCAGCTCCACCAGGTTCACATTTACCAAGTCCACACCAACGGAGCAGGCTAAAGACTTATCAGCCAGACCTCTCAGTACACAGCCTGGAATAAACAAATGAGCTGTATCTTGCTGTTAAAAAGCCAACTAATACAAAATCCCAACATTTTTTCTTTTTTTCTTTTTTTAACAAAAGAGAAAATAAAAGTGGGGAAAGCTCCCCAAAGCTGTGGTGTCAATAGAAAGTTTAAACATTAAAGATATGTCAACCAGAAGTGTGGATTCCCTACATCTTTCCAAGTTCGGTTATTTATTAGCTCTATGCATCACATGAGAAATGTTTCAGCCAAAGTACCACCTAAACTGAGGGAATATGTTCTCTTCCTCACACACTTGTGATCCACATTTACTAAACAGCTTCAATACACCACCCACAGCACATAGGCTTGATACATTCTTGTGGTTTTTCTCCAAGAATTTCACAGATAAGTTACTTCACCAAGAAACTGAAGGTTGCACACTAAACTGCATGTAAGGTATTTCTGCCCATGCCAGCACGTTGGTCCACCAAGCAAATTTACACAATTTATTACCATGGGTATGCTTGCTTACCTGAGACTGACACTTTCATGAGGGCTTCCAGGGGTCTGTTGTTGTCCAGATCCCGACTGAGTTTGAGTTCCCCAGTGGCAGAGTCCAAAAGGAGCAAATTTAATTCATTGCCTTGCACAAAGGTGTAGGCCAGGCTGTCAGACACATCGGGATCATGAGCTGGGATCTTGCCAATCACACCAGAGGGGAAGCTATTAGACTTGTTGGTCACATAGTTGTTGAAGAGGATCTGRAAGTCCTGCAGTACAGGTGGGTTATCATTCTGATCCAGGAGGCGGATGTGCACCGTTGCTCGGCTGACAAGAGGGGCAGAAGTGGCCTGCACTACAATCACATACTCCGTCCGAGCCTCATAATCCAGGTCCATCAGGGCTGTAAGGTCACCATTGAGCAAGTCTAGCTGGAAGACCTCAGGGATGTTGCCCTCCACAATCTGGTACATGATCTGTGCATTGGTTCCCTCGTCAGGGTCGGCTGCACTGATCCGTGCCACAATAGAGCCCACAGGGCTGTTCTCCTCCACAAAGATGTCAAATTCATCCTTCTCAAAGACAGGAGGGTTGTCGTTGATGTCCAGCACAGTCACCTGGATATCCACAGAAGCCTTCAAGGGTGGGCTGCCCCGGTCAACAGCAAAGGCTCGCAGGCTGTAGACAGCCACATTCTCACGGTCAAGCTTGCGCAGTGTACGTATCACCCCAGAAGTGGGCTCGATGTAGAAGTCTCCATCTCCATCATCCCCACCTTGGAATGTGTAGAGAAGACGGCCATTGAGGCCTGAGTCACGGTCCGTAGCAGAGAGCTGCAGGACACTGGTGGAGAGAGGCACATCCTCAAAAACCGAGCCCTGGTAGCGGTCACGCAGGAAGCGGGGTGCATTGTCATTGGCATCCAGGATGAGGATCTCGACATAGGTGGTGTCGGACTTCTGGGGAATGCCGTTGTCATGGGCTGTAATGGCCAATGTGTAGGAGGCTTGGTCCTCATAGTCCAGCTCCATCAGGGTGGTGATGGTGCCTGTGTCGGGGTCGATGCGGAACTGGGGGATGTTATCATCCAAAATGTAAGTGATCCTCGCGTTCTCCCCAGTGTCTTCATCAGTGGCACTGATGGTGACAATAGAGGTGCCAATGGGCTTGTCTTCACTGACGCTCACAGTGTAGTGGGAGCTCTGGAAGACTGGGCGGTGTGTGTTGGCGTCTGTGACATTAATGAAGACCTGGACGGTGTCAAAGCGAGTGCCATCCGAGGCAGTGACTGTGAGCACATACTGCCTTTCCTGCTTGTAATCCAGGGGCAAGGCCAGGGTGATCAGGCCCCCTCCACTCTGACTGGTGATAGCAAAACGGTTCCTGGTGTTGCCACTGGTGATCTGATAGGTCACGACACTGTTGACATCCCTGTCCACTGCTGTCAGGGTCAGGACACTGCTGCCCACAGCCGCGTCCTCGTTCAGTCTGAGGTGATACACCTTCTCAGTGAAGGTAGGGTTGTTGTCATTCACGTCCAGGACCGCGATGGACACACTGGCTGAGGAGGTCATGACCGGCACACCATGGTCCCTGGCCTCCACCCCAAAGTGGTAGTTCTCTACAGTCTCTCGGTCCAGCTCTGCTGACACCGTTATCCACCCTGTGCTGTTGTTGATCTGGAAAGGGAACCCAGAGTCACCCGCAACGGGAGCGCTTCCAGCTGGTGGTGTCATCTCTATGAGTTTGTACTCCAGGCGCGCGTTCTCCCCAGAGTCAGCATCCACAGCCTGGATGTGCAGCACCGAGTAGCCCAAAGGAACGTTCTCCAGCACCGTGGCCTGGAAGGGAGTGCTGACAAAGATGGGGGCGTTATCATTCACATCCACGACCTGCACTGACACCATGCCACTGGAGTTGATTAAGGGAGGCCTTCCCCCATCCTGGGCTTTAATCCGCAGTGTGTACTCCCGAATAGTCTCATAATCCAGAGGGTTGATCAGGTCGATGGCACCAGAGAAAGAGTGGATATAGAACTGACCTTTCAGGTTGCCACTCACAATGCTGTAGTGCACCTGGGCATTGCTGCCCCGGTCCCGATCAGTGGCCTGCACCTGCAGTATCTGACTATTCACTGGGGCATCCTCTGGCACCTGGACCAGGTAGCGCTTCTCGCTAAACTGAGGGTAGTTGTCATTCTCATCCTCCACAGTGATGTGCACCATAGCTGTGGCACTGCGAGGTCCTGGGTCCTTGCCCTGGTCATTAGCTTCCACCACCAGGTGGTACTCAGAAACCTCCTCACGGTCCACCGCAGCTCGAGTCCTCACGACCCCAGAGCGCGGATCAATCTCAAAGACGCCTTCGCCAGCTCCCGGCTCCAACAGGCGGTAAAGCATATTGGCATTGGCTGGGGCATCGCCATCGGTAGCACGGATAGTGAGCACCTCGTAACCCACCTCCAGGTTCTCCCGGATGCTCTCCCGGTACTCGGGCTGCTCAAACACCGGCTCGTGGTCATTGGTGTCGCTCACGGTCACCGTTAGATAGGTGGTGGCCGAGCGGCGGCGGGGGGWGCCGTGGTCGGACGCGGTCACTTTGAGCACGTGGGTGTCCTTCGTCTCCCGGTCCAAGCTGCGGGTGGTGACCACGCTGCCCGTCTCGGGGTCGATGGAGAAGTAGTCGTTGGAGCGCTCGTCGAAGAGCGCCTCCATGGAGTACGCCAGGCGGCCGGCTTCGCCCTCGTCGGGGTCCTGCGCCCGCAGCGCGATCACCGCCGTGCCCGCCGGCTCGTTCTCGGCGATGGAGACCTGGTAGCTGGGCAGCTGGAACTGCGGGGGGCTG